>NC_057802.1:265676849-265947312 GCF_018294505.1 Triticum aestivum
ACCTATATGTGAGGAATCCTTTTGCACTTGAGAAAAACAGGAAGGAGAAGCATAGTAACGTGGATACTGTCGGTGTCAAAATCGGCAGACCTCGGGGTAGGGGGGTCACGAGTAGTGGATCTGGAATCGATGGGGAACAAGGGACGATGAACACGGTGTTTACCCAGGTTCGGGCCCTCTCTAAGAGGTAATAGCCTACGTCCTGCTTGATTATATTGGATGTGTATATGATTACAGAGTGGATCTACCTCAAGATCAGCATGAGCTAAACCCTAAGGCGATGAGGTGATATATGAAGCTCTGCCCTAAAGATTATAACCCTTGGTTTATATAGACACCGCTAGGGTTAGGTTTACAGGAAACTGATTACAATGAGAGGATGATTCTGCCACTTCTTGGCTTGGAGGGAACACCACGACTCCGAACTTTCCTTATCCGATCATGTGTCTTCTGTCGTTATTCGGCTTCACCGGTCAAGCCCACATCTGATGGGCCGGCTCCCCGAGGACCCCTTAGTCCATAACTCCCTCAATAGCCCCTGAACTAGCCTCCAACACCGAGGATTGTGTTCGGCATCCGCATAGCAGATAGTCTTCGGCTTGCGAGGTGAGTTCTTCAGTGCATTCTGCACATATTTGGAGTCAAGTGGTGTTTGGAATCTGAAACGCATATTTTGCTTAGACCTAAAGGAGAAAAAACAGCCGCTCAAGTGTGAATAGTGTCCTTGACTGACAACTTTTTATTTTTTAACTAAGGGCCGCAACCGGTCATAACTATGTGTGGTAGGCCGTTCTTGATGCACGGTTTGAGGCCGAGCCCTTATTGGCACATCTCATCGAGGTGGAAATCATGCTTCATATTTTTTGAGGATATGATCAATGATCCCGACTCCCCGCTCGCACATAACGTTATGAAATTATCAGGAAGTGGAGAAGCCCACGACGTGAAAAGAGGGACTCGTGGTCCTCCCATGGCTTATAAATAAGGGGGACAGCTGCAATCTATATCCCACGCCTTCTCCCACCTTCCGTTGTTGCTTACGCAATCCTCCAGAGCTCCAGTGCCCAATCTCTCTGCCTCAAGGCGAATCCCACCCCGCTCACTCCTACCATGGCCGGATCTGGTGCCAACGGGAAGCGGGACGTGTCCACCGTCACCGAAAGCGACATCGCAAAGCTGAGGCAGGCCGGCTACTTGTCGGCCAACACTGCCCATCGGGTCCCTGAGTCGGTCCAGATCATCCCCACGCCCAGGCCGGGTGAAAGGGTTGCGTTCCTCTGTCATTTCCCCATATGGCTTAGTTTTCCCTTACACCCCTTCGTAAGGGGGGTTATGTTCATTTATGGGCTAGATTTTCATGATCTAGCCCCCAACTCCCTCCTCCACATCTCGACCTTCATTGTCTACTGTGAAGCGCTCCTCCGAGTCCGGCTGCACTCCGGCCTATGGCTGAAGGTGTTCAATGTCAAGCCCAAGGTGGTGGGCGGCGACCATGCAGACTGCAGTGGGGCCATGATCAGCAAGCTTCTTCTTGTAGACTCGTGTTGGACCTCCAAGCGCAGAGTTTTGTAGGACAGTAGCAAATTTTCCTCAAGTGGATGACCTAAGGTTTATCAATTCGTGGGAGGCATAGGATGAAGATGGTCTCTCTCAAACAACCCTGCAACCAAATAACAAAGAGTCTCTTGTGTCCCCAACACACCCAATACAATGGTAAATTGTATAGGTGCACTAGTTTGGCGAATAGATGGTGATACAAGCGTAATATGGATATTAGATATAGGTTTTTGTAATCCGAAAATATAAAGACAGCAAGGTAACTGGTAACAAAAGTGAGCAAAAACGGTATTGCAATGCTTGAAAACAAGGCCTAGGGTTCATACTTTCACTAGTGCAAGTTCTCTCAACAATGATAACATAATTAAATCATATGGCAATCCCTCAACGTGTGACAAAGAATCACTCCAAAGTTTCTATCGCGGAGAACATAAGATGAAATTGCTTGTAGGGTACAAAACCGCCTCAAAGTTATTCTTTCTGATCAACCCATTGAGCTATTCCTATAAGTGTCACAAACAGCCCTAGAGTTCGTAGTAAAATAATACCATATGACACATATCAATCAACCCTAATGTCACCTAGATACTCCAATGTCACCACAAGTATCTGTGGGTCAATTATACGATATGCATCAAACAAGTTCAGATTCATAATATTCAATCCAGCACAAAGAACCTCAAAGAGTGCCCAAGATTCCTATCGGAGAAACAAGGACGAAAACGTGCATCAACCTCTATGCATAGATTACCCCAATGTCACCTCGGGAATCCGTGAGTTGAGTGCCAAAACATACATCAAGTGAATCAATAGAACACCCCATTGTCACCACGGGTATCCCACGCAAGACATACATCAAGTGTTCTCAAATCCATAATAATATTTAGTCTGATAATAGTGAAACCTCAAAGGTAAAACTCAATTCATCACAAGAAGGTAGAGGGGGAGAAACACCATATGATTCAACTATACTAACAAAGCTCGTGGTACATCAAGATCACGCCAAATCAAGAAGACAAGAGAGAGATCAAACACATAGCTACTGGTACATACCTTCAGCCCCGAGGGTGAACTACTCCCTCCTCGTCATGGAGACCGCTGGGATGATGAAGATGGCCACCGGTGATGATTTCCTCCTCCGGCAGGGTGCCAGAACGGGCTCCCGATTGGTTTTTCGTGGCTACAGAGGCTTACGGTGGCGGAACTTCCTATCTAGGTTTCATTTCGGAGGTTTCTATATTTATAGGAATTTTTTGCGTCGGAAACAAGTAAGGGGGTTCCCGAGGATCCCACAAGCTAGGAGGCGCCCCCTAGGCTTGTGGTTGCCTCGGGGTCTTCTGGACCAATTCTTATGCTCCGTGGGTCTCTTCTGGTCCATAAAAAATCAACGTAAATTTTCAGCTCGTTTGGACTCCGTTTGATATTCATTTTCTGTAAAACTCAAAAACAATGAAAAAAACATAAACTGGCACTGGGCTCTAGGTTAATAGGTTAGTCCCGAAAATAATATAAAATAGCATATTAATCCATATAAAACATCCAAAGCAGATAATATAATAGCACGGAAGAATCAAAAATTATAGATACGTTGGAGACGTATCAACAAGGGTCCAGTGGCCGGGGGACAAGTTTATTGACACCGTTAAAGTGTCGCAAAAGGAATGGTTCTACATTACCGAGCAAAGGGATGCCGCCTGGGGAGCGGCTCCCGTATTCAGGTCCGGACCCCCTACCAGACTGGCCTCATGGACCACCAAGAGTCCGGAATGGGGCTGCATTGCCCATGTGAAGGCGCTGCAGAAGCGCGTCATCAGCATAATGGAGACCGGCGCGAAGCTAGTTGACATGGTCCAGATCATGCTCAACCGTCGACTCCACCCTTGCCAAGTGAGGGCCAAGCCAATGTGGGAGCACGAGCCCCAGGATCTGGCTACCGTGCAACACCTCTTTGGCACAACCCACGATAAAATATGGGGTTTGCTACTCAAGCCTCGGAAAGAGTGGCCGGTCGAGGGGAAGGACATCGGCCTTGACGTCGCGAACCCCCCAAACACTACAAAAAAGACACATCCGTGACATTTTGGGTCGAACGAAAAAAAATTCTGTCATACTTATGACACTTCTATGACGATAATTCTGACAAAACCCGGTATCATCATAGATGTGGTGGGCTCCTACTTCTATGACAAAAAATCATGACAAAAAATGGGCTTTTCGTCCTGGGCGGGCTGGAGACGCAGCTGCATGACATTCTTTGGGCCGTCCATGACGGAAAAAACCGTGGTAGAAGCAAGGGCGAGGAAAATATCGGGGTGTTCCCGGTTACGGTGGGTGGTCGGGGCCGAGCGATGCGCGTTTCTCTCGTACACGGACGTGCGTTGGTGCGAGGCGTTGGGCTCTAACTGAACCCGAGCGAGGTGTTGGGCTCTAACTGAACCCGAGCGATTGCACTGCAGGCTACGCGTTACTGAACCCGAGGAATCGATCGATGGCTATTAACTGAACCCGATCGAGCGATTCCTTCGCTACTGCTGCTAACTGAAGCCGATCGATGCTGCCTCTGGATGAACAGTGAGCGTTGCTGGGGGGGTTTGGATGAACAGTTCCCGGTGGGGGTGGATGAACAGGACCCCGATCGATCGAGCTGGTTGGGGCTGGATGAACAGGACCCCGTGGAGGGCTGGATGAACAGGACCACCCCGTGGAGGGCTGGATGAACAGTAGACGGTGGAGGGCTAGATGAACAGTAGCCCGTGGAGGGGTGGTTGAACAGGAGCCCATGGAGAGGGCTGGTTGAACAGTAGCTGGTGGAGTAGCGCGCGGTGGAGGCTGGATGAACAGGAGCTCATGGATGAACAGTCGCAGGTGGAGGTTGGAGGAGGTCGACGGTGGATGAACACTAGCCCGTGGAGGCTGGAGGGGGTCGACGGTGGAGGTGAACAGTATCCCGTGGAGTCCCGTTTTGCGGTACGCCACACCCCTCCCGATGAACAGGACCCCTGTTTTGACCGTAGCGCTCCAACACAAGTCTGTTTCCTCCGTTTTGCGGTACGCCACACCCCTCCCGATGAACAGGACCCCCGTTTCGACCGTAGGAGGTCTGTTTCCTCCGTTTTGCGGTACGCCAGACCCCTCCCGATGAACAGGATCCCGTTTCGAACGTGGCCGGTCGAACACAAGGCTGTCTCCTCCGTTCTGCGGTATGCCAGGCCTCGTTTCCGTCGGCTGTTTCGTCCAAGCCCTCCCGATGAACACGATGACGCATTCCGTTTCGACCTAGCCGGTTGGCTCCCCATGAACACGACGACGACGCAGTTTCTCCGTTCCGACCCAGCCATGTACACGAGCCCTGGCCGTAGGTATGCACAAGTAGGCGTTCGAGACCCCGCCCATATGTACGTACATTGCCGTATTTTCTTTCTTGCTCACTGGCTGCTATACGTACGTGTACATGTTACGTGCACGCCTCTACATCGACCAGTATGTACGTACACATTCGTGACCAGAATGACAATGCTACGTATGCTTCGACCAGGTGGGTCCCGACTGTCAGGCACTTCCTTGCGTGCGAAGATGTAGCTGGTGGGTCCCACCAGTTAGGGGGGCGAATCGTATTTTTGCCCGGACGCACTTCGTTGCATGTGAAGATGTAGCTGGTAGGTCCCAGCAGTCAGGGGGGAAACGTTTTTTCGCCAAATACGGTTGCCCGTCCGGTGAGTCCCTGCTGTCAGGTGGAGGAATCATTATTTTCCGCGTAATAAGGAGGCACTTCCTTGCTGCGGCCGTGGACCCAGCTGTCATCCTCTCCACGTACAGTCCACGTCCGATGGAAGCCGTTCCTTGACCACGTTGACCACGCCGCGCCGAGAGCACCAGGGCGGTGGACGACGGCGAGGCCTAGGAAGGGGACAACACGGAGCCGGGGAAGACGCGGCAGTGGATGCCCACGCGTAGAGGAGTATGAGGGTTCACTGGTTTGGCTGCGGTGTGAGGCTGCCGTCGCCGCAGAATAACAGGGGGTGTGGGTGAGTAGAGGGATGGCCTGGCCAGCGGTGGGAGTAGTAGGGGTGGGGAGGCCTCCGCGGCATCACAGCCGGCCACGGGAGGCAGGAGCACGCGGCACGACCGGCGCTGGTTTGGGCGGCTGGAGCAAGAAGACCAGAGGTTGAAGAAGCACTACGGCCGTTGGATGGACATCGTACGGTCACTGGAGCTAGAATCGTTCATATTGACTAAGTTGACAAAGCCCTCCGTCCCCGTCAACTTAGTAGGCCCACAAGTCAGCCTCCCACCAAGGTGGGTCCCAACTAGAAGGGGAGTATTCATTTTTTCTGCGTAATAAGGAGGCACTTCCGGTGGGTCCGAGCTGACAGCGGGGGGAACGTTTTTTTGCAAAATACGGTGGCCCGTCCGGTGGGTCCCAGCAGTCAGGGGGAAATGTTTTTTTTCACAAAATACGGTGGCCCGTCCGGTGGGTCCCTGCTGTCAGGTGGAGGAATCATTATTTTCCACGTAATAAGGAGGCACTTCCTTGCTGCGGCCGTGGACCCAGCTGTCAGCCTCTCCACGTACAGTACACTCCCGATGGAAGTCGTTCCTTGACCACGTTGACCACGCCGCGTTCCATTGCTTGCATGCGTCCATGGGCGTGGTGCGTCCCCACTGTCAGCCTCTCACGTACAGTCATCTTCCGATGACTCTCGGTTGTTCACCACGTTGACCACACCGTGCCGAGCGCACCAAGGCCGGTGGACGACGGCGAGGCCCCAGACTGGAACGACCCGGAGATGGGGAAGACGGGGCAGTGGAGTCGCAGATGGAGAGGAGTGGGAAACTTGACTAGTCCGGGTGCGCGACAGCACAGCCGCGGTGCCGCCCACGGGAGACAGGAGCAAGAACAGAGGTTGAAGAAGGAGCACGGCTGTTGGATTAACATCCAACGGTCCAGCTGCTAGAATCATTTGTTGATTAAGTTGACAAAGCCCTGCGCACACGTCCGCTTAGTAGGCCCACAAGTCAGCCACCAAATCTGATGGGTCCCAGCTGTCAACGGGAGGGATAATTTTTTTCGCATAACAAGGAGGCACTTCCTTCCGTGCGAAGATACAGCCGGTGGGTCCGAGCTGTCAGGTGGAGGAAATATTTTTTTCAGCTTAATAAGGAGGAACTTTCCATGCGTGCGACCATGGACCTCGTGGGTCCCAGCCGTCAGGCTCTCCACATACAGTCCTCTTCCGATGACTCTCGTTTGGTGACCACGCCGCACCGAGCGCAGCGAGGCGGTGGACGACGGCGAGGCCCCGGACGGGAACGACTCGGAGATGGGAAGACGCGGCAGTGGAGTCGCAGATTGAGAGGAGGAGAAGGGTTATAACTGGTTCTGGTGCGGCGTGGGGCTACAGTCGGTGGAGAATAACAAGTGGTGTGGAGGGGTGGAGGGATAGCCTGGCCGGCGGTGGGGTAGCGCTTCGCAGCGATGCGTGCTAAGGAGAGCCGCTAGCCGCCGGAGGCCGGACCAAGCGGTCCCGTCGACGCTGGAGGAAGAAGACGAGAGATTGAAGGTGCATGCCGGCCATTGGATATAAATCCAATGGCTGTGGATGTCATAATCATTTGTTGACCAAGTTGACAACGCCCTGCATAGGCTTCGACCTATTGGCCCACATGTCAGCCTGTAAAAATGTGGCATATATTTAACCCATGTTTTCTAGAATGTACAGTCCATTTGCTGGGCTGGGTGAACAAATAATTTCGCGTCAATGCGGCCCATTTATATTTTCTAAGAAATCCCAGCCCATTTGCACTTCCTTCAAATACACGAATTAGCTGGGCTCGTTATATATATAATGTTATGTTAGAAGGAGCAATTAATATCAAAAAATAAACCGGAGAGGCACATTTTTTATATACATAATTAACAAATTAGCGAGTTATTGCTCAAAATAAAAATGAGCGCGTTATTATTACATTGGTCCTTAAAATCTTCGCAAGCTTTTGTACGCAATCACCAGGATTTTCCTTGCCTGTGAGTCAAAAACAACCAGGATTTTCCTTGCCAACTTCTGTTAAACATTTACTTTTATAAGTTAATAACACGTGGGATGTTTTTATAATGTATATATAAGTCTCTATAAAATATACGATAATAGTAATAATATAAATATATATAATGTGGTTAAAAAATACATTGGGCTGCCGATCTTTAAGAAAAAGCCCATAGGCCGGTATGGACCTCAAAAAATAAGTTGAAACCACTGTCACCGTATGTCGTGGGCTACGCATGTTAAAATACAAAACCTAGGCCTAGCTGATACTTGTTCGCCCTCTGGAAAAAAATGATACCAGATCCCCGAGCGAACTGGATTAAAGAGGGGGCCGGCGGCACGACTGAAGAAGCACATCAGGAGCGATTTTTTTTCTTCAGTGGATGGCTCTCGATGGCGTTTTTTTACTTGCCTCTGCACCATACAACTTGTATTTTTAGCCTCCCAGTCCGTGGTGGACCAGCAGCCCATTTGCTGGGCGGGCCAACCTACAGAAACCAGCACTCGATTTTTCATCAAGCCCCAAAACAACGCAGTACTATGTTTGTTTTGAGGCCGAAAACATTACGGCAGGGGTTGAGCGGGGGAGGGGGCAAGACAGAGCAAAAAGATTAAAAAGAGCTGATGCGCCGTTGCTACCCTAACAAAGCAGGTGCAATTCTTCTCGGGAAGAAGGTGTGCCGTTGACACCCACACGTCACATACCCCACAGTAGGCATACTAACAAGTTCACACACAAGTACAACAGAAAAGGTAAACATTCGTATCAAACTCAGGTTCACAGGACACGTTCATATTCATAGCCAACATTCACTATCAACAACTCAAAAGATTCATATATACACAAGTTCAGCATGTCTATGGATCCAAATGATTGATAGATCACACAACAATATTCATAGATAATTCACAAAAAGATTCAGATATACACATGTTCAGTATGTTTATGCATCCAAATGATTGAGATCACAGCCAATATGATCCATGGACGAACTTTAATTACCTAGGGTACAGACTGGTAAATGGTGTTCAGTCGGAGGTACTTCTTGCTAAAATTAATGCTTGTACGAGTAAACTTTCGAGTACATAAGAGGCAGCACAGACAATCTGAACTTTGCTTGTAGGTTTATCCTCAAATAGTGGCCTCGTGCCGAGGGAGGTTTGAGCAACTTGGCCACTACTTTCATCCAACTAGTTTACTGGCTCATCTTGGTCCTGTAGCTCGCCAAAATTCTACATTGCAGACGAGAAAGGAGGCGGTTGAGAAAATGAACCACCCAAATTTTTTGTGCAGTTCAACTGAAATGGAGCATCCCTGGCGTGCAGACTGATTAAGTGCCAGATGAATATACGCGTCAACCAACTTGTCTGGAATCTTTAGACTCCATGCCATACAGTTCGCTACCATATCTGCCGATAACCAAAAGGCACAAGTTGGGACCAAAGACTGGACTGTGTTTTTCTGGGCTATGCGCCAAGCAATATTTTTAGCGTTCACTCTCCTAATACTTGGAGTTTGACAACTGGTTGACGCCGGTTGATACTCGAATGAATATAGGCACTTTCTTGTCAACATCGATGCTTGTCTGAGTGAACTTTGGAGTACATAGCAGCAGCATAAGTATCTGTCCATCTGATCTTTTTGTGCAGTTCTACTGAAATCACCCAATGCAATGATTTGCCTGCGAGTTCAGGCTCCAAGTTACTCCTTTATAAAATCGGCAAACAGTAGCACAATACCAAATTACCAATACATGACAAGCACAATAATCAGGATAAAGACCAGTACCAACCTGTGTGAGGTAGCATATCAATTACTATTTCCTTTGACTGGAAGCCGAGATAAGCCAAGCGACTGACAGCAAAGGAAGAAAGCAGGCTCAACTTAGCGACTGACAGGAAAGGACGGAAGATGTCAAGGCAATGAAGCACCCAAAGTTTTTGTGCAGTTCCACCAAAATCGAGCATCCCTGTTGGCACATATATTGAGAGAGTGAGATTACTGTAATAGTGGGACTAGTTGATGAAACATACACTAACAAATAGAAGCACCCTCATTATCTTAATGGGTAAAGTTAGCAACATAGTAGTCTTGCTTAAAGAGAGGTATTAGTTTATTTAATCAGTGCCAATTAGCTCAACACTCAAAGCATTTCCATGTATCATAGGTTGCAAAACTTTAACGTGCAAAGATAAAGGAGTTTCTCATGACAGTAGCACGATACAAATAGAGATGACAGCAAACTAATATGGATGAAGGCCTTAGGCCCGTACCAACCTGAGGAAAAAAGCTTATTCATGTAGTCCCATAAGAGATGATAAAGCACTCACTGGAATCACTCAATAGTATATATTTTTGTGCACTTCAAATGTATGGTTGAAATCACTCTTGTTTAGCAGTGCTGAGATTATATCGAAAGATTATCAAGAACTTCCAGCAGAGTTAAAGCACTGGCTGGGATACGGTATTGTATTGTCTTGTGTAGTTCCACTAAAATGTATGATTGGCACAACATGATCCCTGTTTGCACAAGTAGGAACAAGGTGAAACCTTCATTAGCTTAGTGAGAAAGGATAGAAAGACATTAGCATATTACTCTAACAGTAGCATCAAATTCATGATGGACAATACGCAAAACATTGCCTCATTAAACCAATGGCAATAAATTGACATGCAAAACAATAGCACTATTATGTCATGACACTAATAATATTCCCTCCCTGCTCCACCACATGATTCACCTCCATAGACAAACATACACACGTACATGATTCAGCATAGGTGCTACTAAAGATTTGTTTAACTCCGACAGGAAAATTAGGCAGCAATAAATTAGTGGTACTTAAGTACTCCTAATTAATTAAGTGACCTTGCAGGAGAGACAGCAGAAGTGGAAGGGCTCCCTGGAGGATCGTCTCACATGTAAGGTAGACGTTGCCGGAGCCCTTGAATGGCCTCGACTGAGGCCTCTGGCTTCAGCAAGATCACCTTGGCACTGTTTATTCTTCTTCTTCTTCCTCTTCATCCTCTGTTTCTCTTTCTCCTCACCAGTTGGTGAAACCAAGTACATGATTGGCCTTCTATTTCTGAATTGGTTTTGTCAGTGAGGGAGTACAAGTGTACTAGTAAACAATAGCATTATTTTCTCATGGGAGTCGCAAAATAGAGATGAACACATGCATTAAATATCATTCTTACCTAAAGGAAGGTTATGGCGCCAATATGGATGATGAGGATTGGAACACATATCTCCCTTTGTGCAGTTCCACCGAAATGAATCAACTATTCCATTCTGACATTCCAGTTAAACAGCACAAAAGTCACTTCTTTTAAGAAGTGTTTTGTGCAGTGCACCAAAAGGTCACAACAGCAACCTGGTGAAATGGATATCCCTGTTTGCACAAAAAGCTACAATGGAAACAGTCAAAGTCTCAAACAATTACAAGCAAAAACATTTGGCTAAACTTGTCATGGCTTATAACAGTGGCATGGCTTCATTTTACCAGGGGCATTAGATTAAGAACAGCTAAATATTTGGTATAAGGGCATGGGACAGTGGGTGCACCAGCAGTCCAGCACCATGTACCTAAACAGGGGCATAAAGTGGTGATTCAGAGTTTGTTGCCCCGAGAAACAAACATCCAAGAAACATATCTGGGTTGGTCCCATTTTTGTTCACTCTAGCCACCTACTCCTATGTGTGGATAGCAAATCTAGTCCTGGTCATACCACTGTGTACAGCGTTACCCCGATATTTCCCTTTTCGACCAAGAGACCAGTTGGATGACCAGTCTGTACTACTTTCACCCCCTTTCCTTCCTGTTTGTACCAAGTCCGATGTACATACTAAATTCCCCCACCCCCACTTTATTTCTTGTTTGAACCAAGTACAAGATTCGACTCCATGAAGTAGCTTTACCTCTAACAATAGAAGAAAAAAATAGGTGACGTTGGACCATCCGATCGAGAGGGGCTGAGAGGTAGAAAATGATGCACATGCAGCGACGTAGCGAGCTGGGGAAGTAGAGCTAAGGCGGTTTCGAAGGAAGATATACCTGAAGGTCGTCGGGATGTGGATAGGTGGGCGGCGGGAGGCCGGATCCGCCCACACTAGGGCAACGACGAAGGGATCGGAGGACCTCCCGCGCCGGCGCTCGGCCAGAGATAACGGTGCGGCCGGCAGTGGGTCTCCTCCCTCGCTGTCGACGACGGCCTAAACGCTGCCCCTCCTCCCCTTCACCGGCGGAGGGGGATACGTCCGGATCTGTAACCAGCGGTGAGGATAGAAAGACAGTGTTTTTTGAAGGGAGAAAGACAGTGTTACCACCCCTATCTTGTTTAGATCTGGAGAGGATGAGAGTGTGTGAATAGAGCAACCCTAGCAAGCAAGCGCGGAGGCTCCGGCCTATATATACGTAGTGGGGTAGTTTTCCTTTTTCACTCCATCAAAACAATCGTTTAAAATTGTGTACTACGTGCCAGGTCACCGTTTTTTAGTTGTTGATTGTTTTTTGAGATAGCTACCCGCTTGTTCCAAGTGGTGTTACGGTGTGCCAGGTCGCACTTTGTATCGTTCAAGTCTGGTACAAGTCCCTCCATTAAATGAACAACCACCCCCTCGTAAAAATTGTGAACAAGCCCACGGCTAAAATTATCGGAAACGTGGGTTGCCCCAACATGCATTATTATTTATATTTTCTACTCCCTCCGTTCCTAAATATAAGTCTTTTTATTAGCCACACCTAAGACAAGATTTTTTTATTAGCAGTGAACCCCACATGTCATAGACACAAAAAGTGTGGCAAGATTCCCTTAGGCAAGCCAAAGTGTGTCTAACAATTTGAGCAACTCAAGTTAGGCAAGTGTGGCAAGTGTGGGAAAAATAATGTGGCAACATAAGACAAACATAGTCACAATCCAAACAGCCCCGTAATTTTTTGTGACATGCATGAAAATTTGGTTAGTTAAATTTATAGTCAAAATTTGGCAAGGTGCATCAAATCAACACATGCAAGTATCAAAAGGGAAGTCACGGCATGCATGCATGCGTTGTACTCCCTCCGTTTCCAAATATAAGTCTTTTTAGAGATTGCAACAAGTGACTACATACGAAGCAAAATATGTCTACATACATCCGTATGTTGTAGTCCATTTGAAATGTGTAAAAAGACTTATATCGAGTGCAGTGCTTTGATGTGTCGCGTCAACTCGTACAAGACCGAGAAGTTTGATTACTACAACGCCCTCTCCCTCGCGGACTGAGCTCCGGTGCCTTAACTGCACCTGCCTTTGGCTGCATGACAGGTGGGCCAACCACCTGTTGGGCCCACCTGTCATAGACGCAAAGGCAGGAGCAGTAAGTCAATGAAGCTGCGTCCCTCCCTCGCGCATGAGCGTGGTGGCTGGCAGGACTAGTAGGAGCTTTCGCTACACGCTATCCCTCCCGCACGAGGTGGACGGACATGCAGCAGTGGATTCGATACTGTAGAAGTAGGAGTAACATCATTGTTCGTCTTCTCGAAGAGGCGAAGAGCCAAGCGCAACCCGAACGTGGCAGTTGCGAACGCTCGCGTGGTGCGGTGCCTTGGAGCACGCATATAGCCAGGCTCTTGCATGAGACAAAATTGCTATTTGAGCCCACTATTGTAGTACTAGTACTTGCTAGTATAGCCCTGTAAACCGGAAAGGAGTATTTGCCTTTCTAGAGATTTCAACAAGTGACTAGACTACACCGCGTGCAGTACTCCCTCCCTTCCGGTTTATAGGGCTCAAATCTCAAATCTCATCAACCAAGGCATTTTGCGATTGGAGGAATGTATCTCGTACTTTACAAAACTACCCTAATTAAACTCATGCATTAATTACGTAGTTCTCTCGTTTTCCTCTCCGCCTTGGTCGCGGTGCACAATATTGAGCACTCCTATATGACTAGCCGCTCTATCTACATGCGGGACATCAAAGCATCCGGGCCCGCGTGCCATCCACCAAATCACAGCGAGGTGCTACAGTCGAAACTCACCGGTCACCCCGGTGTGGCCGTCATGACCCGTCATATCACAAAACCCACACCTTTACCAGCAGTGGTAAAGTGGCCTCGAAGTTGGACTGGACGAAGCAACCATCATTTCACTGGAACGCTCGTTGAAGCCCTTTCTCCCCTTTCTTGAAGAAAACCTCACTCCAGGCTACTCACTTCTGCCATTTTTCTTCTGTACCGACGAAGGAAAGGTGGGCGAATCAGTGATGCTGCTATATTTTCATTCCAAGAATCTTCTTTTTGCGAAGCACCGACCGATTCTCACAGCCTATTCTTTTCCCGTTTTCATTGCGATTGTGGTTTCCTTTCGATTGCTTTTTGTTTGTCAGTTCATTGATGGATCCTGGAGCACTAGGCAAAGAGTTGCCGGCGGACAACCCACTGGAGACAGCGATCTCCAGGAAGCGAGCACCGACCAACGAGTTGACCATGTTGGCGGGCCAACCCATGGAGACGAAGAACTCCAAGAAACAAGCACTGGACAAAGAGTTGACGACGTTGGCGGACGAAATCCTCAAAGAAAGTTGGAAGAATAGCAAGGGCCCCACCGTGCCTACCCCAGAAACTCTGATGGCCACCTATGCGAGGCTCAAGGCCGAGTTTGAGGAGATAGTCGCCGTTGAGAAGCAGTATTCCCCTGGCAAGGTGATGGCCCCCATCGAGGACGAGGAGATGGCCCCCGGAGGGATGGGATCCCCCGGTGAGCTGCACAAGGTAAAAAATAATGGCTTATTACCATAGTTGTGGTTTTTGATTATTTGCAATGTGCTTGCTAATATGTTAGGGTTGTGCAGGTGCCGGTGGACGTCCTTGATGATTCCGATGTCGCGGCCCGTCCTATGGACAACGCCCCAGAGATCGTTTTCGATGTCGCGGTCCGTCCTGTTGGCATCGCCCCGGAGATCGATTCCGATGCCGCTGTCCATCCTGTGGACATCGCCCCAGAGATCGATTCCGATGTCGCGGTCAGTCCTGTGGACATCGCCCCAGAGATCGATTCCCATGCCGCTGTCCGTGCTGTGGTCATTGCCCGAGAGATCGATGACAAGAAATAGTTGGTCGCGCTAATCCTTCAGGGTAGTTTGCATTGCCCTGTGTTTAATTACCAGAACGATGCGTGTTATCAAACCATCTTAGGGCTAGTGCACTGTCTTGTGTGGGCGGTACTTGCTACTTTTGTTTGATAGTGAATCATGCGAACCCTCTCCGAGTTATGGAAACAGATGTATCCTCACCAGCTTTTGATGTAATATATGGCATGCTTAGATGTAAGTTTGAACTGTTTATCATATCAGCAGGGCTTGTTTGATGATTCTTGGTGTTAGTAGGCTAGCTACTGTGCGAGCTATAGTACTTGCAAAACACTCACCGAAGAGAAACGTTGGGGCTGATGAGCTCGTGGTACGCTTATACTTATCCGTCGTCGATCGGCCAATAGCCCAAGCTCCTAAAATGGTAGGCTTAGTCGACACGGATACATTCAGGCCTCATTTGGTTCATAGGGTAGGAAAATCATAGCAAAAGTATAGAAAAGTACAACAGAAAATCATAGCAGTACAAAGACGTACTCCCTCCGTTCCAAAATAGATGACCTATAGGCGGGCTAGTTTGGCCTAGTGGGTTTTTTTAGGATGGTCTAGTGGGTTTCAGTGATATGACGTGGTACAGTGCCGTCCAGTCTTCGCGTGTGGTAGCAGTATTGCGGGTACAGTAAGTTTTCTTGAAGAAGCGGAATTCAACGAAGTCATGATGGTTCCTTCGTCCGACCAACTTACAGTGGGAAAGGTTGGGCCTGCGATACGACCGGGGTAGACCAGGATAATTTTTTCAAAAAAAATAGTATCACTGCAGATTTATATATTTTTTATTTCTGATGAATGCTAGCATTTCAACTCTTACGACGAAGAGTGCCAAACACGGCACGTGCTGGATGTCCCACACGTCAGCGAAAGGAGTGGGACATGAACAGCGTGGTAGAGCCCAGCGCAAAAAAAACCCAGCGTGGTAGAGCGTCTCCACTTCTTCCACTTCTGGGTCGGAGACCACACGTAGTAGTACTAGTGGTATGAACGATACAAAGTGCGACCTGGAGAGAAAGACACGTCTAGTTGGAAGGTCTCGGGGCATACACGTAAACAAATATAAAAGCTAATATGTGCCTCCAACTAATATAGTAGTAGTAGAGTACTTAGGCACGTACTCCATAACATCACCGTGCATTGCACGTACAACATTTAGTGGTACTCCCTCCGTTCCAAATTACTCGTCGTGGTTTTAGTTCAAATTTGAACTAAAACCACGACGAGTAATTTGGAACGGAGGGAGTACGTAGTAAGAGACAAATGCCGCCCAAGAGTTCCCTTCTCGACCCACTTTTGGGTGTTTGGTAGAGTGTATGGAGGGTGCATGAGTCCACACTAGTTTAGCACAAATACACTAGAAGCATGCATGAAGAGGGGTGTTGAGTTGAGCATGCATGAAGAGGGAACAACTATGCTGAGACGAGAACGCAACCAAACACACCCTATATGCCACGCATGTTCATACCATTTGTGCCTTTCTACTTCACTTACTCCGGACTCCCCCATGGCCCACCTCACATTATCACCATATATATTTCTTGGAGTCCGTGCGCGGCGGGCGGGCGATCTCTTCTCCCTACCCCGTCTCTCTCTTCTCAGCCGACGCCCGCCGAGCGATTAGATTTCGGCTATCGACGGTTTATTCAATTGCAGTCCCACATGTTAGTGAAAATGCGAGACAACGTGTGTCCCCTCTGGTGAGCGGCGTGCAAGCTGGACTGTCGGGGGTGCGACGCGTACGAGTCGTAAGTGTGCCGCCTTTTCCTTTTGAACTTGCAAAGCGTAACATTTTCGTGCGATCGATCATAGAAATCCAGAACAAAATGACGAGGGCGGTGCTTTCCCGCGTGTTAGGCGGGCTAGTTTGAGTGATATGACGTGCTACAGTGCCGTCCACTTGCTCCATTTTTATGTAAGCAAGAGTCTACACTCTTACGTGGGAGGAGTGCGAAACACGGCGGATCTGATTTTGATCGAGGGAAAACTGTTCCCTGCGAAATAATGGAGCACTGTTAGCGATTATAGCATGATACTTAGGGCATCTCCAGCGCTGGCCCTCAAATTTACACCGGCATCTGTCCGAGGACACTGATGGATGCCATCCAATGCTGCCCGCATACCTTTCGACAACTATATGAACTAACTGGACGAAATTCGTGCAAACAAAGCAAATTTCAAATTAACCGGATGAAATTCATTACATTTCGAAAACTTTTCCTATAAACTGGACGAAATTCATTACATATTTCGCACAAACCATACTAAAACCTACTGTAAACCTAATCTAAACGATCACCGCGCCCGACCACCATGTCCGGCCATGAACCTGAGAAAGCCGGCTATTGCCTTTGCCTCCTCCTCATCCGCCTCGATAACCTCCTCCTCCGGAGCACAAGGTTCTGAAAATTTCCGCCTCCACGTCGCCGTCAAGCGGCTAATCAGACGCCGATGTTTATCCTACCAAGCTTGGCGTCGACTGAGTGGAGGAGCGGTGGCCTTCCTGGGAACAGAGCGGCGGCGACCTACCGTGTACTACTCTTCCTCGCTGCCGGCTGCGCCCGCACACGCACGCCGGCTTCGTGGTCGTGGCGGCGGAGGGCGGCCGGGGGGAGCCGGCGATCTCCTTCGTCTGCTCCTGCGACAGTACGTCCAAGAGAGCTTTGTAGCGCGCCCGGAGCGGGGCCGCCGATGTCCTTCGTCTGCTCCTGTGACAGTACGTCCAAGAGAGCTTTGGAGCGTCAGGAGGCCATGGTTGGAGTGGTGTCGACATAAGGAAGGGACCGGAGGATAATGAGTGTGGGTCTTTGGCTATGGTTGGGAGCTGGGGCTCAAGTTAATATAGCGGGTGAATGGCAATGAGCCACGACAGATGGATGGACGGCTGGCGCCGGAGTAGGTTCATCGGCAGCCGCGTGTCATTAATGTGGGCGGCGGACGGAACGATAGCCGTGGTGTCGTTAACACGGAACAGTCGCTTGCACCGGGATGCCACGCGGGTGGTGCTCTCTCGGCCGTCGCGCTGCTGCAATGCCGGCGCCAGTGAGAGGTCGCGTCGGGCGTGAATGCGGACGCTGCTTCAGTGACTTAACCGCAGGTGCGTTGTATCACTGACATGTGGGCCCAATGGGCATCTGGCCCGCATCTCAGTGACACACCAACTGCACCTGCAGTTAAGGCCGGTGAATGCGGCATTGACGTTCTGGAGAGACGGTCATCGGTTCAGGCAGGAAGCGCGCGCTAGCGATGGAAGGGGTTTCGGTAGGCCAGGGCGGTCAGACAATGGCGTGGTGGTAAAATGTGAACTCATGGATGACAAGCCTTTGAAGCGTATGCGACACGTATTGACAAGCAGGCGTCCATGCAACCGCTCTTGTCACCAACTAGCCTTCGACGACCACTAGAGCTGTCACCAAGCGTCGTTCATTCCACCGCGCCACACACTAACCGGTAAGGAAGCGATGGCATCCCGCCGCGTCGAGTTCCTCGCCGCCCACGACTGCACACAGAATGGTAGGGAAGCGGTGGCATCCCGCCGTGCCAAGTTCATCGCCGCTCGCGACCTCACATCTATGTGGGTGGAATTTGAAGCTGCCAAGGCCGAATGGGCTGTAGAGCAAGAGGCGGCCAAAGCCGCACAGAGGGAGCGGAAAAGTCAGAAAACACTCAAGAAAAGAGAGGCCCGCCGCCACAAGAAAGAAGAGGACGCACGCGCTGCTGCGGAGAGGTCGGCGGAGATCCAAGCATGGTGGGGTGTCGCCGACAAAGCCGGGAAGGAGAACGATGGCGTCTGGCCAGCATGTGAGAAGTAGTAGTACTAGTAATTAGTGTGTGTGTCTGTGTCGCCCGTACGTTTGTTTAATTAATTACGAGCATGTACTGGTACTACTGTAGGTTTTAGAGCAAATTACCAGTACATTAGCCTAGACTCAATGGAAAAATACCTATCCTATGCATCAAATGGCATCTCTTTCTCTATAGGAATTGAGATGCATGTCATCTCACTTCCTATGATTTTCATATTCGTATAAAATTCCTATCCTATGAACCAAAGGAGGCCTCTCCTGGAGTAACTACTGTAGCTAGCAGTACTGCTGGTATAGTAGTTTTCTTCAAGAAGCATAATTCAACGAAGTCATGATGGTTCCTTCGTCCGAGCAACTTCACAGTGGGTAAGGTTGGGCCTGTGATTTGACGGCTCATTAGTAATTACTGCGGCGCGACGACCGGGGTGACTCTGCCTTGGAGTTCTGCGGGCATGGCAAATGGACCAGGATGGTCGACGTCCCACATGTCGGCGAGCGGAAGTATTCTTTCCGATATCGAGGAGCAAGGAAACCGCGTGGTATAGTATCACTGGTGATTTATATTTATTTTTTATTTCTGATGAATGCTAGCGTTTCAACTCTTACGACGAAGGAGTGCCAAACACACGGCACGTGCTGGATGTCTCACACTTCAGCGAAAGGAGTGGGACATTAACAACGTGGTAGAGCTTTTCCACTTCTGGGTCGAAGACCACACGTAGTAGTACTACTGTACTAGTGGTATGAACGATACAAAGTGCGCCCCGGAGAGAAAGACACGTCTAGTTGGAAGGTCTCGGGGCATACACGTAAACAAATATAAAACCTAATATGTGCCTCCAATTAATATAGTAGTAGTAGAGTACTTAGTCACGTTTTCCATAACATCACCAGGTATTGCACGTATAACATTTAGTGGTAGTAAGAGACAAATGCCTATATGCCACGCATCTTCATACTATTTGTGCCTTTCTACTTCACTTACTATGCTACATTACACAGGTTCACACGTCCACTCCTGGGTACATGTCCGTCTCGTAGTTCCAGTCCCACGTGTTCTTCATATAGATGGAACGATCCTTGCATGACACGTGCACCTTGATGCTAGATGTCTCGCGTGTTGGCAAAAGGATGAACAACGCTCACGTAAAAAAGAGTGGAAGAACATAGATTCCCTACGACCGAGAAGGAGCAAGGAACCTCGTGGTGGAACGTCTGCACTCATAATATTTTATATTATTCAGCGATATAAAATCAACCAATCATCTCCACAGTGGACTGGAAGAGTACGAAACATGGCAGCCCAGTGTAGTTACATCATACTAGTACATGGCTAGCCCACGCTATCACCATATTTCTTGGCTTCTGTGCGACACCTATCTCTAGTAATCCAGTAGCCCGTATCGCTTCTCCCTCCTCGTCTCTCTCAAAGTGCGGTGGGCTGGCGTTTTTGCCGTCTATTGAGGTCGGTTAACTCATCACATGTTAGCAACATTCCAAGAGCATTCTAAAAAATTCCTTTCACGTTCCGTTTTCAAAAAGAAAAAATCCTTTCACGTATGAATTTGACTGTATGCTTTGAGCAACTTGCATGTCCTATACTGCTCCTATTTGGATACTCTAACTTAGCTAGAGGTTAGACTAACTCATGACTAACCCTGAACTAACTGTAGCCAAAGAGGTGTTTGGGTGACAGGGTTAGATTGACAATAAATGCACTTGATGGAGAGAGAAAAGTGATTTTTCAGTGGTCCCAATGAGAACTATCTCCAGTTAGCACCTCTTGGGTGGGATTGTTTTTTTCGTCAGTTCGGTGCAACTTGCTCCAATTTAAGCCCTCATGCTTGGACACTTAGGGCTATTTGAGCCCCAACTAGCAAAAGTACAGAAACGTACAACAGAAAATCATAGCAGTACAGAGATGTACTCCCTCCGTTCCAAAATAGATGACCTATAGGCGGGCTAGTTTGGCCTAGTGGTTTTGTTTTTGAGGATGGCCTAGTGGGTTTCAGTGATATGACGTGGTACAGTGCCATCCAGTCTTCGCGTGTGGTAGCAGTATTGCGGGTACAGTAAGTTTTCTTGAAGAAGCGGAATTCAATGAAGTCATGATGGTTCCTTCGTCCGACCAACTTACAGTGGGAAAGGTTGGGCCTGTGATACGACCGGGGTAGACCAGGATAATTTTTTCAAAAAAATAGTATCACTGCTGATTTATATTTTTTATATTTCTGATGAATGCTAGCGTTTCAACTCTTACGACAAAGAGTGCCAAACACAGCACGTGCTGGATGTCCCACACGTCAGCGGAAGGAGTGGGACATGAACAACGTGGTAGAGCCCAGCGCAAAAAAAAACAGTGTGGTAGAGCTTCTCCACTTCTTCCACTTCTGGGTCGGAGACCACACGTAGTAGTACTAGTGGTATGAACGATACAAAGTGCGACCTGGAGAGAAAGACACTTCTAGTTGGAAGGTCTCGGGGCATACACATAAACAAACATAAAAGCTAATATGTGCCACCAACTAATATAGTAGTAGTATAGTACTTAGGCACGTACTCCATAACATCACCGTGCATTGCACGTACAACATTTAGTGGTACTCCCTCCGTTCCAAATTATTCGTCATGGTTTTAGTTCAAATTTGAACTAAAACCACGACGTGTAATTTGGAACGGAGGGAGTACGTAGTAAGAGACAAATGCCGCCCAAGAGTTCCCTTCTCGACCCACTTTTGGGTGTTTGGTAGAGTGTATGGAGGGTGCATGAGTCCACACTAGTTTAGCACAAATACACTAGAAGCATGCATGAAGAGGGGTGTTGAGTTCAGCATGCATGAAGAGGGAACAACTATGTTGAGACGAGAACGCAACCAAACACACCCTATATGCCACGCATGTTCATACCATTTGTGCCTTTCTACTTCACTTACTCCACAGTCCCCCATGGCCCACCTCACATTATCACCATATATATTTCTTGAAGTCTGTGCGCGGTGGGCGGGCAATCTCTTCTCCCTACCCCGTCTCTCTCTTCTCAGCCGACGCCCGCCGAGCGATTAGATTTTGGCTATCGACGGTTTTGCAGTCCCACATGTTAGTGAAAATGCGAGACAACGCGTGTCCCCTCTGGTGAGCGGCGTGCGAACTGGACTGCCGGGGGTGCGACGCGTACGAGTCGTAAGTGTGTCGCCTTTTCCTTTTGAACTTGCAAAGCGTAACATTTTCGTGCAATCGATCACAGAAATCCAGAACAAAATGACGAGGGCGGTCCTTTCCCGCATGTTAGGCGGGCTAGTTTGAGTGATATGACGTGCTGCAGTGCCGTCCACTTGCTCCATTTTTATGTAAGCAAGAGTCTACACTCTTATGTGGGAGGAGTGCGAAACATGGCGGATCTGATTTTGATCGAGGGAAAATTGTTCCCTGCTAAATAATGGAGCACTGTTAGCGATTATAGCATGATACTTAGGGCATCTCCAGCGCTGGCCCTCAAATTTACACCGGCGTCTGTCCAAGGACACTGATGGATGCCATCCAATGCTGCCCGCATACCTTTCGACAATTATATGAACTAACTGGACGAAATTCATGCAAACAAAGCAAATTTCAAATTAACCGGATGAAATTCATTACATTTCGAAAACTTTTCCTATAAACTGGACGAAATTCATTACATATTTCGCACAAACCATACTAAAACCTACTGTAAACCTAATCTAAACGATTACCGGCGCCCGACCACCATGTCCGGCCATGAACCTGAGAAAGCCGGCTATTGCCTTTGCCTCCTCCTCATCCGCCTCGATAACCTCCTCCTCCGAAGAACAAAGTTCTGAAAATTTCGGCCTCCACATCGCCGTCAAGCGGCTAATCGGCTGCCGATGTTTATCCTACCAAGCTTGGCGTCGACTGAGTGGAGGAGCGGTGGCCTTCCTGGGAACAGAGCGGTGGCGACCTACCGTGTACTACTCTTCCTCGCTGCCGGCTGCGCCCGCACACGCACGCCGGCTTCGTGGTCGTGTCGGCGGAGGGTGGCCGGGGGGGGGGGGAGCCGGCGATCTCCTCCGTCTGCTCCTGCGACAATACGTCCAGGAGAGCTTTGTAGCACGCCCGGAGCGGGGCCGCCGATGTCCTTCGTCTGCTCCTGTGACAGTACGTCCAAGAGAGCTTTTGAGCGCTAGGAGGCCATGGTTGGAGTGGTGTCGACAGAAGGAAGGGACCGGAGGAGAATGAGTGTGGGTCTTTGGCTATGGCTGGGAGCTGGGGCTCAAGTTAATATAGCGGGTGAATGGCAATGAGCCACGGCAGATGGATGGACGGCTGGCGCCGGAGTAGGTTCATCGGCAGCCGCGTGCCATTAATGTGGGCGACGGACGGAAGGATAGCCGTGGTGTCGTTAACACGTAACAGTCGCTTGCACCAGGATGCCGCGCGGGTGGTGCTCTCTCGGCCGTTGCGCTGCTGCAATGCCGGCGCCAGTGAGAGGTCGCGTCGGGCGTGAATGCGGATGCTGCTTTAGTGACTTAACCGCAGGTGCGTTGTATCACTGACATGTGGGCCCAACGGGCATCTGGCCCGCATGTCAGTGACACACCAACTGCACCTGCAGTTAAGGCCAGTGAATGTGGCATTGACGTTCTGGAGAGACGGTGATCGTTTCAGGCGGGAAACACGCGCTAGCGATGGAAGGGGTTTCGGTAGGCCAGGGCGGTCAGACGATGGCGTGGTGGTAAACTGTGACCGCTCTTGTCGCCAGCTAGCCTTCGACGACCACTAGAGCTGTCACCAAGCACCGTTCATGCCACCGCGCCACACACTAACCGGTAAGGAAGCGATGGCATCGCGCCGCGCCGAGTTCCTCGCCGCCCACGACCGCACACAGAATGGTAGGGAAGCGGTGGCATCCCGCCGTGCCGAGTTCATCGCCGCTCGCGACCTCACATCTATGTGGGTGGAATTTGAAGCTGCCAAGGCCGAATGGGCGGTAGAGCAAGAGGCGGCCAAAGCCGCACAGAGGGAGCAGAAAAGTCAGAAAACACTCAAGAAAAGAGAGGCCCGCCGCCGCAAGAAAGAAGAGGACGCGCGCGCTGCTGCGGAGAGGTCGGCGGAGATCCAAGCACGGTGGGGTGTCGCCGACAAAGCCGGGAAGGAGAACGATGGCGTCTGGCCAGCATGTGAGAGGTAGTAGTACTAGTAGTTAGTGTGTGTGTCTTTGTCGCCCGTACATTTGTTTAATTAATTACGAGCATGTACTAGTACTACTAGTTACTACTATAGGTTTTACAGCAAATTACCAGTACATTAGCCTAGACTCAATGGAAAAATACCTATTCTATGCATCAAATGGCATCTCTTTCTCTATAGGAATTGAGATGCATGTCATCTCACTTCCTATGATTTTCATATTCCTATAAAATTCCTATCCTATGAACCAAAGGAGGCCTCTGCTAGAGTAACTACTGTAGCTAGCAGTACTACTGGTACAGTAGTTTTCTTCAAGAAGCAGAATTCAACGAAGTCATGATGGTTCCTTCGTCCGAGCAACTTCACAGTGGGTAAGGTTGCGCCTGTTATTTGATGGCTCATTAGTAATTACTGCGGCGCGATGACCGGGGTGACTCTGCCTTGGAGTTCTGCAGGCATGGCAAATGGACCAGGATGGTCGACGTCCCACATGTCGGCGAGCGGAAGTATTCTTTCCGATATCGAGGAGCAAGGAAACCACATGGTATAGTATCACTGGTGATTATTCCCAGGCCACATGGGTCCGTCCCTGTGGCATGTATCCCTTTTGCTTATGTCTTTAGCTTACCTTGCTGGGGGCGCCCCTCGGGCTGCATCATCCCCAAGCCGCTCGGGCCAGACCCAGTGGCATGTATCTTCCTGCATTTATCCAAGTTGATCTTCTCTCCATGCTTAACCTGCCAACGGCTATCACCTGCTCGATGATCGCCTCCCCCGGGGCCTCACACAGGCACGACGCTGGTGCATGGGCCCGTACCTGTCACGTCGACAAATCTGAGCGGTCGAGCTCTGGCTCGCGGCACGCCCCGCGCACGTCACCTCACCAGGCCCTCAGTGCCTGCACCTCATCCAGAGCAACCAGCGGCAGGCTGACAGCTGTAACGGCAAACCGTGTTTCTTCTTGCGCCTGTTCACAGGGGTCCCGTGGGAAGGATAGCAGGCGGCACCGCGCGTCTCCTTTTGTCTCATGCAATTCGCTTGCTCATTAAAAGGGGGGCTCCTGAGCATTGCGACTCAGGAGCTCCTACTGGATCTCCAGCCCTCACCCCTGGCCTTGACCACGGCATTGCGACCTGGCATACCAGCGGCGGCTGAGCTCGCTCGAGGGCTGGGACCTGAGGACGTAGAGCACTAAGGAGAGCACGAGGGGAGGGAAACTTGTATGGGCCGGCCTAGCTATGCCGCACGAGTAGGCGCGCAGCCCAAGCGCAACGTCAGGAGTCGCCACGGAATCAACAAGATAAGTCCCGCACTCAGATCGGCTACATGTCTGGGCCTAATGGTCACTCACGCCTTCCGCAACCCCGTTGCGGCCACGTCGACTCCCTTTCTCGCCTTACTATGGATGCTTGAGCGCTAAGGGGGACCTCCTAAGCATCGCGCCTCAGGGGATCTTACTGGACCTCGGGCCGCACACCTCCTGGCCTTGACCATGGCACGCGACTTGGCATACCAGCAACGGCTGTAGCCTGCCTGGGGACCGAGACCTGTCAGGGTAGAGCAACAAGCTATCGCGAGGAAAGAAAGGGGGGACCAAGCCTTAACGAGACATGCGTTCACCAAATTCTCATAACAGGGAAGATAGGCACAAAAGACATTACAAACCCTTACATACCCCCACGAGGTGATTCATGATTCTTCGCAGGAAACAAAAGCTGATACTAAGGATAATCCTATCTACATCCTTCCGTGGCGGATGCCATCATCAACAGTGGGCCACGGGGGGCCGGCACCAACCCCATCCAGATCAGCGGCGGTGACGTCCGGACGCTGCAGCTCTGCTCCGAGCGCGGCGAGAGCTCGGGGGCACGTAGCTGTCATCACTCGCCTCCGGAGTCTCATAGAGCTCAGGAGAGCTGCTGGACTCCCAAGGGCTGCTGCTGCTGGAGTGGCCGCGAGCGGGACGCGCGTCAGCCTCACGCTCCTCTCTGGAGCAGCACTCCAGGCGGCGGCCCTCGGCGTCGAAGACCTTGATGAAGAGCGTGGAGACGCCGTCGTACTCAAAGTGGATCGCAAGGGCACCCCTCGCACGGCAGACCCGCACGATCTCGCCCCAGCCGTGAGTCATGAAGATCTTGCCGGTGGGGACCGCTTCGATCTCCGGTCCGGACGCGCGTCAGCCTCATGCTCCTCTCCGGAGCAGCACTCCAGGCGGCGGCCCTCGGCGTCGAAGACCTTGATGAAGAGCGTGGAGACGCCGTCGTACTCAAAGTGGATCGCAAGGGCACCCCTCGCACGGCAGACCCGCACGATCTCGCCCCAGCCGTGAGTCATGAAGATCTTGCCGGTGGGGACCGCTTCGATCTCCGCTCCGGTCGCCGGAGCGCTACAGTCGGCGTGCTGCAACCAGAGCTCGAGAGGCC
This sequence comes from Triticum aestivum, assembly GCF_018294505.1. Lineage (NCBI taxonomy): Eukaryota > Viridiplantae > Streptophyta > Magnoliopsida > Poales > Poaceae > Triticum > Triticum aestivum. Next base: position 265,702,984 of record NC_057802.1, read on the forward strand.
CCCTTGGCGGCATCACGTCGGAGAAGAACCGCGGGAAATGGATCCAGGAACTAGGAGGCATTGGCGCCCACAGCACCAACTCGCGCGAGGAGTCCGTGGCGTGGATCCCAGGGGCGACGGCACGCGTCGCCGTGGCACGGCGACCCCAGGCACGGCGTGGGCGGCGCTGCTCGTCGCTCCGACCTCCCGAGCCCTTGGCTCGGGCGTACAAGGGTAGCGGGTACCCCGGAGGAGGCCGCTCGCACCAAGGCCTCGACAGCACCTGCATCGCCGCTTCATCACGGCGATGGATCGACCTCTTATTCGGCGGAAGAGGCCCCGGATCATCACGGGAAGCCTTTCCTTTCTCTTCGGCAGAAAACCTTCTGATAGGCGCATTGTTGTCAGCAGTGGAGCGAGGAGGAAGGAGCAAGCAAGCGAGAAAGGGATGGGCGACGGGGGCTCCGCCCCCTCCCCATTTATAGCAAGAGAAGGCCAACCGACGTCTCCCATGATCGCAGGTAATGATGGTTTTCCTTGCATGTCGCAGGGACTTGTCAGGTCAAGCAGTTGCCGAGGCAACGTGGGGAAGCGGAGACGCCCACGTCCAATCAACCGCCACGCGTCAACTGAGGCCGCAGGCTTTTGGGGCCCGCGGTGCTCCGAACTTGACCCTTGGCTTCGCCGTGAAGCCAAGCCCGAGCGCACCCTGGGCCCGGGGGCTACCGTCGGTGTTCTGGGAACGGGGGTCCCCAGACTTGCCTGCCTGCGGCCCACAGCGTGGCTAAGCCAGCAGGCCGTACGGCCAATCTTCATCAACAAGGCATCCAAGACCCTCGCGAGGGTCCAAGCCTCGCGAGGCGGACGACGCAGGACCTCCTCTGGAGTAGCCTAGCCAGGCAGGCTCACGAGGAGCGGAGATATCAAGGCGGGGCAAACCTCACGAGGATCTCGTGACGTGAGCCATGACGAACGGCACCAGGCGGGCGCCAGCGTGCGCAGTGTCCTTATTTCCTCTTTGGTGCTAAGGAGGCCAGCGCAGGCGAGGAGTACCGAGGCATCAGGCAAATGTTGCTATATTGGTGCAACGAGACCAAGACCAGGAGGACGGCGAGACGGAGGTCATCGTGGAGCCCAAGGCAGCGTCACTGCCAGAGCTTTTCGCAGGCGAAGACCAGTTTTGTCAGGATAGCTTGTACTAGCTGTCCCCCTTCAAATTTGCCCGCCGTTGTTGGCTCCCATCCCGCTTGATATTTGGGAAGAGGACCAGGGCCTATATAAGTAGAGCTAGCCACCATAGTAGGGAGTTATCATCTTAGCTTGATCCAACCCGATCGAGAGCCTACTCACAAGAACACCTCAACCTCAGGAGGCTGTTCTTCTCTTGTACTGTTCATCATCAGCCCTAGAGGCAATCCACCACCACCACACTGAGTAGGGTATTACACCACAATGGTGGCCCGAACCAGTATAAACCTCGTGACTTTCAGTGTTGCGAGTTCGTCGAGTTCGTCCGCGAGATCTTAGTGGGCTAGGGCGTAGATCGGTAGGAGGGAAAGACTTCGCGCGCACCCCGGTGTTCGAACCTTAAGGGTTTGCCGGAACCCCACATCTGACATTTGGCGCGCCAGGTAGGGGGTGCGCCGTAGCTTCCCTTCCGTCAGTTCGTCGCTCCGCCGTCTCCATGGCGGATGCTCGCCGTGCTCGAGCTGAGCATCGGGCTGCCCTCACCGCCCGCGTCGCTTAGACGGCTCCCGTTGGCGGGCCACCTCGTCGTTCTCCATCTCCCGCTGCCAACGCTGCCACCGGCCCGGCGGGGAACGAGCAGCAGGCGTCCTCGCTGCATCCTTCGGTGCGGCAGGACGGCCGCACCGCTACTCCATCACTGAACCCTGTCGGTTCTTCGTCTCACACGCACCGTGCTCCCATGGAGGCACGGGCCGCGCTCCTCGCGGCGAATGAGCTCCTGTGCTACCGCCCCGTCGACGACCTCTACGAGGAGTGGCTCGACCGCGTCACCGAGCTCGTCCGCGCCGCAGGGGGCTCTCCGGCGCCGTCCCACTCTCTGCCTCCCCCTCAACCAGCAGCGGGCGACGGAGCTCATGGCGTGCCTCCACCACCTCAGCCCCATGATGGTGCCTTGGCACCAAGGCGCGCGGCGTGATCCGCCGCGCCCGGCGCCCGCGCGCGAAGAGAGAAGCTGCCAAGAAATCCCGCGGCCGCGAGAAGCAGCACCTGCGCTCCGTACGCCACCTCGTCATGACCACGCACCACCCGCAGCGGCACAGCGCGAACCTCGTCAAGACCAAGCTCCACCTTCAAAGCGGGCCTCGGCAACCATGGCCGGCTGCCGCGCCTTCACCCCCGAGCTGCGTAGCGTTGCCTGGCCAGGCAAGTTCATGCCGGATCTGCCTCCTCGCTACGACGGCACCGCCGACCCCGCGGAGTTCCTGCAGCTCTATGAGCTGAGCATCGAAGCGGCCAATGGCGACGAGAAAGTCATGGCGAACTGGTTTCCCATGGCTCTCAAGGATGGAGCTCGATCCTGGCTCCTGAACCTGCAGCACGGCTCGATCTCCTCCCGGGACGAGATGCGCGACCGCTTCGTCGCCAACTTCCAGGTCACTTGCGACCGCCCGCCGGCCGCGGGTGATCTACGCCGGATCGAGCAACAACCAGGAGAGACCCTCTAGAAGTACATCCAGCGCTTCAACAACACCCGCCTCAAGATCTCCAAGGTCACGGACGAGGCCATCATCTCCGCGTTTTCCGACGGCGTCCGTGACATCAAGATGAAGGAAGAGCTCGCCATCCACGAGGAGCTCCGCACCTCTCAGGAGTTGTTCAACCTGGCGACCAAGTGCGCAAGAGCTGAGGAGGGGCGCCTCTCTCTCCTTGAGCTGCCAGCCGTGGGCACGGAAGAGAAGAAGGCCAAGGCCAAGGACGTGAAGCGCAAGGAGGCAGCTGTGCTCGCAGCGGAGCCCGACACCAAGCGGGGCAGAGATTAGCCCGAGTCATCCAAGAACGGCCGACCGTTCTACGCCTTCCACAACCTGAACAACCACAACACCAGTGACTGTCAAGAGCTCAGAGCCATACGGGAAGGACGCTACGGTCGACGCCCCGAGCGCAACGACCGGGGCTACGGCCACGGAGGAGGACGTGGAGGCGGATGCTGGGACGACCGTGGCCCATGCCAGGACTGGCGCGACCGGCCTCGTGAGGACCGCTGGCAGGACCAACCTCGCGAGGGCGCCTGGAGGGACCCGCCTCGTGAGGATCGCCCCCAGGGCAGCACCGGTCTTCCCCCGCTGCCGCCACCAAGAAGGAACGACGACCACCACTAGGACGAGGGGGCTGGGGGCTTCCAGGAGCCGCGTGCAATCGCCTGCATCTTGGGCGGCGCCTAGGCCCTAGCCTCTCAGCGCATCTTCAAACAGTTCGCTCGCGAGGTGAACGCGGTGCTCCCCAAGCTCAAAGCCACGCGCCCGCTCAAGTGGTCCCAATGTGCCATCACTTTCAACTCAGCAGATCAGCTCAAGTGCGGAGCCACCGCTGGCGCCCTCCCTATGTTGTGTTCCCCAGTCATCAGCAATGTGCAGGTTACCAAGACCCTCATCGACAGCGGCGCAGGGCTCAACGTCCTGTCCGTCGACACGTTCGATAACCTCCAAGTGCCATATGAACAGCTCCAGCCCACCAAGCCTTTCTCAGAAGTGACCGATGGTTCCACAACGCCGATAGGGCAGGTCTGCCTGCCTGTCACCTTCAGGGAATGCAAGAACTACCGCACCGAGCGCATCGACTTCGACGTCGCGCACATCCGCCTGCCGTACAATGCCATCCTCGGGTATCCAGCCCTGGCCAAGTTCATGGCAGTCACTCATCACGGCTACAATGTTCTCAAGATGCCAGGAAGCAGAGGAATCATCACGGTCCCGTGTGAAGAGAGGGATGCGGTGTGCTCCCACGAGCGCGCCTTTCAAGCTGCAGCAATCGACGACCCCGACAGCAGAAATGAAGGCCCTCCGGAGGCCATCCCCAAGAAGAAGCAGCCGCGCCGTGCAGGACCTCGGGAGGATGGCGTCGCGGCAGGAGCCTCGTCACGATCAGCGCCCGCTCCAGGGGCGCCTCCCTCCATCGCATAGGAAGGCGCGCCCGACGCCCTCCTCAGGCAAAGCTCGGGGGCTCTCTTCTGGAGGGCCTCAGACCTTTCCAACCTCACGAGGGAGGCGCTTGGGCACCACTTGGAGGCGTGCTTCGCGGCACGTGACCCTCAGGATATCACAGGGCAATGAGTGCCCACCACTCAGGAGTTCATCACCAAGACCACTCAGGAACTGCAAGATGCAAGGGCCATGCGCGGCGACAGTTGCTCACGAGGCGCAGCTCCGCATCCTGGCGAGGATGCTGGGCTGCGTGTCTGCATCGACGTCCCCGGGCTCAACAGGGCCGCATCACAGGAGTGCTTCTGGCCATCGCGTGTGGGCGCGGCAAGGGCCCACCACACAGCTACATTCGCATGCCCTTCGGCTTGCCGAGCATGGCGTCAGCCTATCAACGCGACCTGCGACGTGTCCTGGGGACTCAGGAGGCCAGGTACCACGCCGTCCTGGAGGAGATAGAGACGGTCTTCAGGGAACCTCCCAAGCCCCCAGAGCCTCCCGAGGCTCAGGGTCCTGGTGGCTCATGAGGAGTCGTTTCTTCAACGCACGCCTTCAGCTGCACCAACTCTACTTCATCTACAGAACCAGGTGACATCTTCCGAGCTCGTTTAAGCTGGGAGCGCCCATCGGGCTGCAATATTCCCAGGCCACATGGGTCCGTACCTGTGGCATGTATCCTTTTTGCTTATGTCTTTAGCTTACCTTGCTGGGGCGCCCCTCGGGCTGCATCATCCCCAAGCCGCTCGGGCCGGACCCAGTGGCATGTATCTTCCTGCATTTATCCAAGTTGATCTACTCTCCATGCTTAACCTGCCAACGGCTATCACCTTCTCGATCATCGCCTCCCCCGAGGCCTCACACAGGCACGATGCTGGTGCATGGGTCCGTCCTTGTCACGTCAACAAATCTGAGTGGTCGAGCTCTGGCTCGCGGCACGCCCCGCGCACGTCACCTCACCAGGCCCTCAGTGCCTTCACCTCATCCAGAGCAACCAGCGGCAGGCTGACAGCTGTAACGGCAAACCGTGTTTCTTCTTGCGCCTGTTCACAGGGATCCCGTGGGAAGGATAGCAGGCGGCACCGCGAGTCTCCTTTTCTCTCGTGCAATTTTCTTGCGCGTTAAAAGGGGGGCTCCTGAGCATCGCGACTCAGGAGCTCCTACTGGCTCTCCAGCCCTCACCCCCTGGCCTTGACCACGGCATCACGACCTAGCATACCAGTGGCGGCTGAGCTCGCTCGAGGGCCGGGACCTGAGGACGTAGAGCACTAAGGAGAGCACGAGGGGAGGGAAACTTGTATGGGCCGACCTAGCTATGCCGCACGAGTAGGCGCGCAGCCCTAGCGCAACGTCAGGACTCGCCACAGAATCAACAAGATAAGTCCCGCACTCGGATCGGCTACATGTCTGGGCCTAATGGTCACTCACGCCTTGCCACAACCCCGTTGCAGCCACGTCGACTCCCTTTCTCACCTTACCATGGATGCTTGAGAGCTAAGGGGGACCTCCTGAGCATCGCGCCTCAGGGGCTCTTACTGGACCTCGGGCTGCACACCTCCTGGCCTTGACCACGGCACGCGACCTGGCATACCAGCGACGACTGTAGCCTGCCTGGGGACCGGGACCTGTCAGCGTAGAGCAACAAGCTATCGCGAGGAAAGAAAGGGGGGACCGAGCCTTAACGGGACATGCGTTCACCAAATTCTCATAACAGGGAAGATAGGAACCAAAGACATTACAAACCCTTACATACCCCCGCAGGGTGATTCATGATTCTTCGCAGGAAACAAAAGCTGATACTAAGGGGAATCCTATCTACAACCTTCCGTGGCGGACGCCATCATCAACAGTGGGCCACGGGGGGCCAGCGCTAACCCCATCCAGATCAGCGGTGGCGACGGCCGGACGCTGCAGCTCTGCTCCGAGCGCGGCGAGAGCTCGGGGGCACGTAGCTGTCATCGCTCGCCTCTGGAGTCTCATAGAGCTCAGGAGAGCTGCTGGACTCCCAAGGGCTGCTGCTGCTGGAGTGGCCGCGAGCGGGACGCGCGTCAGCCTCACGCTCCTCTCTGGAGCAGCACTCCAGGCGGCGGCCCTCGGCGTCGAAGACCTTGAAGAAGAGAGTGGAGACGCCGTCGTACTCAAAGTGGATCGCAAGGGCACCCCTCGCACGGCAGACCAGCGTGATCTCGCCCCAGCCACGAGTCATGAAGATCTTGCCGGTGGGGACCGCTTCGATCTCCGCTCCGGTCGCCGGAGCGCTGCAGTCGGCGTGCTGCAACCAGTGCTCGAGAGGCCCCCTTGGCGGCATCACGTCGGAGAAGAACCGTGGGAAGCAGATCTAGGAACTAGGAGGCATTGGCGCCCACAGCACCAGCTCGCGCGAGGAGTCCGTGGCATGGATCCCAGGGGCGACGGCACGCGTCGCCGTGGCACGGCGACCCCAGGCACGGCGTGGGTGGCGCTGCTCGTCGCTCCGACCTCCCGAGCCCTTGGCTCGGGCGTACAAGGGTAGCGGGTACCCCGGAGGAGGCCGCTCGCACCAAGGCCTCGACAGCACCTGCATCGCCGCTTCATCACGGCGATGGATCGACCTCTTATTCGGCGGAAGAGGCCCCGGATCATCACGGGAAGCCTTTCCTTTCTCTTCGGCAGAAAACCTTCTGATAGGCGCATTGTTGTCAGCAGTGGAGCGAGGAGGAAGGAGCAAGCAAGCGAGAAAGGGATGGGCGACGGGGGCTCCGCCCCCTCCCCATTTATAGCAAGAGAAGGCCAACCGACGTCTCCCATGATCGCAGGTAATGATGGTTTTCCTTGCATGTCGCAGGGACTTGTCAGGTCAAGCAGTTGCCGAGGCAACGTGGGGAAGCGGAGACGCCCACGTCCAATCAACCGCCACGCGTCAACTGAGGCCGCAGGCTTTTGGGGCCCGAGGTGCTCCGAACTTGACCCTTGGCTTCGCCGTGAAGCCAAGCCCGAGCGCACCCTGGGCCCGGGGGCTACCGTCGGTGTTCTGGGAACGGGGGTCCCCAGACTTGCCTGCCTGCGGCCCACAGCGTGGCTAAGCCAGCAGGCCGTACGGCCAATCTTCATCAACAAGGCATCCAAGACCCTCGCGAGGGTCCAAGCCTCGCGAGGCGTACGACGCAGGACCTCCTCTGGAGTAGCCTAGCCAGGCAGGCTCACGAGGAGCGGAGATATCAAGGCGGGGCAAACCTCACGAGGATCTCGTGACGTGAGCCATGACGAACGGCACCAGGCGGGCGCCAGCGTGCGCAGCGTCCTTATTTCCTCTTTGGTGCTAAGGAGGCCAGCACAGGCGAGGAGTACCGAGGCATCAGGCAAATGTTGCTATATTGGTGCAACGAGACCAAGACCAGGAGGACGGCGAGACGGAGGTCATCTGGAGCCCAAGGCAGCGTCACTGCCAGAGCTTTTCGCAGGCGAAGACCAGTTTTGTCAGGATAGCTTGTACTAGCTGTCCCCCTTCAAATTTGCCCGCCGTTGTTGGCTCCCATCCCGCTTGATATTTGGGAAGAGGACCAGGGCCTATATAAGTAGAGCTAGCCACCATAGTAGGGAGTTATCATCTTAGCTTGATCCAACCCGATCGAGAGCCTACTCACAAGAACACCTCAACCTCAGGAGGCTGTTCTTCTCTTGTACTGTTCATCATCAGCCCTAGAGGCAATCCACCACCACCACACTGGAGTAGGGTATTACACCACAACGGTGGCCCGAACCAGTATAAACCTCGTGTGTTTCTGTGTTGTGAGTTCATCGAGTTCGTCCGCGAGATCTTAGTGAGCTAGGGCGTAGATCGGTAGGAGGGAAAGACTTCGCGCGCACCCCGGTGTTCGAACCTTAAGGGTTTGCCGGAACCCCACATCTAACAATTTGTGCCTTTCTACTTCACTTACTGCGCTACATTTCACAGGTTCGCACGTCCACTCCTGGGTACATGTCCGTCTCGTAGTTCCAGTCCCACGTGTTCTTCATATAGATGGAGCGATCCTTGCATGACACGTGCACCTTGATGCTAGATGTCTCGCCTGGTGGCAAAAGGATGAACAAAGCTCACGTAAAAAAAGAGTGGAAGAACATAGATTCCCGACGACCGAGAAGGAGCAAGGAACCTCGTGGTGGAGCGTCTCCACTCATAATATTTTATATTATTCAGCGATATAAAATCAACCAATCATCTCCACTGTGGACTGGAAGAGTACGAAACACGGCAGCCCAGTGTAGTTACATCATACTAGTACATGGCTAGCCCACGCTATCACCATATTTCTTGGCTTCCGTGCGACACCTATCTCTAGTAATCTAGTAGCCCGTATCGCTTCTCCCTCCTCGTCTGTCTCAAAGTGCGGCTGGCTGGCGTTTTTGCCGTCTATTGAGGTCGGTTAACTCATCACATGTTAGAGACATTCCAAGAGGATTCTAAAAAAAAATTCCTTTCATGTTCCGTTTTCAAAAAGAAAAAAATCCTTTCACGTATGAATTTGACTGTATGCTTTGAGCAACTTGCATGTCCTATACTGCTCCTGTTTGGATACTCTAACTTAGCTAGAGGTTAGACTAACTCATGACCAACCCTGAACTAACTATAGGCAAAGAGGTGTTTGGGTGACAGGGTTAGATTGACAATAAATGCACTTGATGGAGAGAGAAAAGTGATTTTTCAGTGGTCCCAATGAGAACTATCTCCAGTTAGCACCTCTTGGGTGGGATAGTTTTTTTGGTGGGTTCAGTGCAACTTGCTCCAATTTAAGCCCTCATGCTTGGATACTTTAGGGCTATTTGAGCCCCAACTAGCTCAAACTAACTCTAACCCATGGATCCAAACAGGGCCTATGGCCAGCCTCGATGCGGAGCAGTCGCGCGCACCGGGAAGCAGCGCTCTCTCGGCCGTCGCGCCGCTAGAAAGTCGGTGCCAGTGAGAGGTCGCCTCCGCTCTGGTTGGGCATTAATGCGGCACTGACGCTCCAGGGCGACGCTGACCGTTTCACGTGGGAAGCGCGCGCTGGCAAGGGAGTATAGGTTTTGAACTGTTTCAGGTGTAGTACTGGTAGTTTGCCAAACTACTCAATTGTTGCACTCAGTTTCCTAAGAAATTGTGGTAAAAACGTTACTCCACAGCCCGCTTCCCTTCTCCTTCCTCTTCCACCGCCCGCGCACGTTCGCGGGAAGCAACCGATCAACCCTTATATAGGAGTGCTAGCACAAAAAGATGCATGCATGACCACAAAAATTTCCAGATTAAAGCGCCGCTCCGGTGGGAGTATGGCGTATGTTGTTACTTTCGGCCGGGCCATGGCTACCGGGCGACGGCGACCAGAGAAGAGGCAGCGGGAGGGGAATGAATGCAGCTACTGTTTGGGTTCGCCGTCCGGCTTAAATAAATGCGCAGCATCACGTGTACCCGCGGGTGCACAAATTGTAACATACGTGTATGCTTAAGTGGGCGTCATGTAACTGGTGTGTGTGTGTGTGTGAGATTCTGAGAGACAGAGTGCGTGTGTGCGACTCTACTCTTCGGACATGTACTCAACCTTTTGCATCGGGATATAAGTATAATGGTATTTACTTTAGCTAGTGATTTACGTGGCCATGTTAACGTGGTTGTGTAAAAAAATGACACTTCCTGCTCGTGATTTGCGTTACATAATTACAAGCAAGATGCTCGTGCATTGCACGGAACATCAATATGAATTTTTTTACAAAACACATGTTGTGATTTACCCATGCAGGAGTAATCCCATGTGTAAAAACTAATGATATTTCGAGAATTTAATCGGAAAACTGGTATCTCGAGAATGTCATCGAAAAAATGAAAGATGAGAGATAAGGTGAGGAGGAGTGGAGCGTGGTGGTGACTGGTGGTCGGAATGGGCGGAGGCATGGGGATGGACGGCGCCGGCAGGCGGCAGCGGCCACCATGCTAGATTGTTCCAGAGACTTTCTTTTTTAATTGCTCAGCAATGAGGTTGTGGGAGATAAGGATGTGGAGAGAGGTGCGGGTATCTTTTGTATCATAGTTTGCTTTCTATCCGTCAGATATAGATCAGACGGTTTATATTACAAGATGGCATGCACACCATCATCACCAACTCGGTTTTTTATAAGGGTACAGATAATAAGTTTGCTAACTACTAAAGTAAAGTGGAATTTGTCCATGTTATACAAGTAAATTAAGGTGATTGTTTATCATACGGGTAAGGTTGGATGAAGGGTGGTAGGAACAAATGCTCCACCTAGAGCATGTGTGTGTGAGATGGAGTCTTAGTGTGTGTGTGTTTGTGTGTGTGTGTGAGAGAGAGAGATGGAGTCTTAGTGTGTGTGTGTGCGTGTGTGTGTGATGGAGTCTTAGTGTGTGTATGTGTGTGTGTGTGTGGGTAGGTGGGTGCGTGCGTGCGTGTGTGTGTGTGTGTTTGTGTGTGGTGGGTGGGTGTGTATGTGTGTGGGTGTGTGTGTGTCGCGGGGTCCTCGGTGGCGGATGTAATTTAAGTGTGCATGGCTTCATCATAGAGAGGTGATGTGTATGGCAGAGGCCACCAACGATGGGGTGCGAGAGAGAAAATGCCCGTAGAGAGGGAAGAGAAGGTGTGTGCGCATGAGAGGAGTCGACATCGAGAGAACGTGTTTGTTCGAGAGACACCGAGGAAGACTACTATATGTCGATGGTGTATGTAGGCGGGAATTAAACGAAGGGATGATCTTATTGGTTTCGGGGATATAGGGGAAGAGTGAGAGGTGGGTAGCTAGAAGGAGATTGTTAAGTGTGAGTGTGTGTTTTACCCATCCAGGCGGAAGTTATGTGCACACAAAAAGAGAACAATTCGATGTGGCGTTAGGGTTGAGGGTAATTAACTATGCGTGGAGACATGGAGACCTTGAACGTGCATGTGTGAGAGGTATACATGTATACGTGGGATGTGTGTGTGTGTGTGCGCGCACATGATCGAGATAAAAGAAAGAAGACATAAGTCATAAGATCAACGACATGGGAGAGACGGATCGGTATGACAATATGCATGCATGTGAGAATGCAGGGAAGAAGGCCCGACAATTGAGCATGTATTTTTATCTTTAAGAGATAGTGGCGTGGGCTGGAGCATGCATCTATGGCGAGCAGAGGCAGTGAGGCACAACGATTGTGCAAAATAGCTCAACCTATAAATGAAAGAAGGTTGATGGAGAAACAGATAAATAGAAAGATAAAGATGCTAGCTACTGTGCGTTAGAGATAGGAGTCGAGTGGATCAGAAGGCTGAGTTATGTGTGTGGGTGTGAGAGAGATGAAGATAGGGTGCATGTGACTCACATACAAACAAATATCGGAGAGAAATGAGATCCCGAGAGACGGAGTTTTGTGTCTGCGAGAGAGACAGATATTTCACAACGAGAGTGATAGCTAGAGAGACATATGAGGGAACGCAAGATATATCTAGGGAGAGAGAGTGTGTGTGAGTGACATACAAGAGAACAGTGGAGAAATATGAGACCCTAGGAGACAGAGTTTGTATTTGTGTGTGAGAAAGAGATATTTAAGAGCACGAGTCATAGGTTCTCATACCTAAGGAGTGAAAGACATCTTTGTATGAGGGGTGTGCGAGTGGCACACAGGGGAATAGTAGAGAGAAATGAGACCCCGGGAGACAAAGTTTTGTGTTTGTGTGAGAGAAAGAGATTCCACATGGAGAATCATAGTTAGAGACACATAGCAGGGAGTGAGATATACTTAGAGAGAGATAGAGTGATGAAGGTCGAGGGAGAGAGTACCCTCAGTGTGTTACGAAGATAAAAGATCATTGTCGACATACAGGTAGCACGAGAGATACCCAAGAGACGATGAACGCGTATAGGTCTAGAGAGATAGTCCTATATAAGCATGAGTGATAGTTATATGAGACGAATATCTGGATTAAATGGGATTCAAATATTTAAACTGGAGATCACGACATCGATAATATCATAACGCAAATTCGTGTATCAAACATGCATATTCATTTGAATTTGGGGACACGTGTAATGTTATATAGTTTATTAATATTGGTGATCCATAGATTATTAATTAGAAACAATGCATGGTTTATATGCAATTAATGTCTAAACGGGATTACACTATATGTTGCGTGTGTGAAACACATTATACATGTTTGAGAAGTAAAAAAACCCCGCACGAAACACACATTAATTGGAGACAGTTAGCGAGGAATGCATACATTGGATTTCAACATAAAGTGGTTTCAAATATTTGAAAATCCAAATTGATGGATACAACCTTATGAATCTGAGATCATGCCATTTGTAAACCATATTTATGTATAAAGGGTGTTGTGATTTTGAAAGTATATGTAAAATAATGATGTATATAGAATTTTATTCCAATCGAAAATAGAATACCAACGGGATTCGAATTGAGCTGGCACGGTAGACGTGCACTCTGCAAAATTTGAACGAAGCGGGGAAAGTCGCAGTAACCACCCGAAACCAAAATCTACGAGATGGAAATTACTACTGCCTATCCCTGCCACGCAAAGCCTATCTACTCGATTTCTATAGGTTTCGATAGGGGTAGGTTTGTAATTTCACTCAAACGTGACATAACCGCCTCTCACCCGGATTCATACACGGTGGGCGCCAAAACACAGTGTGTCCTTGGCCGAAATTGACTCCCTCCTCGATTCATACACGGTGGGCGCCAAAAACAAACTCTCGTCGGCAAATATTCGGTGTATGCGAGATTACCGTCCTATCCCCAACCGACAAATATTGCTCTGATGTAGGAAATTTGAAACGGGGGCTACGTTTGTAAATTTCCTCGCATTTGAGACAAGCGTGCCCTGAAGACATGGTTCTCCCCTTCCTCTCTACCTCCATTTCCCCATTCGTACTCCGTGGGCGCCAAAACACCCTCTCCACCCCAGCCTCCTCCGTCTGCCACCCCATTCACCGCCGTCCTCCTCCACCATGCCGGAGCTGATACCCCGACGCCGCCGTCCATTACAAGAGATCGACCTCTCTCATCCACGGCTTCGGACCGGGATCCCTGCATCCCGTCCTCTCACTTCATACCCGCCGCCGTCCACCTTGCCGGCGTCGCTCCTACGACCGTCTCGTCCATCGCGCCCTGCCGCCACCGTCTACCCTCCTAGATCTGCTTCCACACCGCCGACAACTGCTACCTCTTGAGCACTGCGTTGGTTTTCCCTTGAAGAGGAAAGGGTGATGTAGTAAAGCAGCGTAAGTATTTCCCTCAGTTTTTGAGAACCAAGGTATCAATCCAGTAGGAGACCATGCACGAGTCCCTCGCACCTACACAAACAAATAAATCCTCGCAACCAACGCGATAAGGGGTTGTCAATCCCAATACGGTCACTTACGAGAGTGAGATCTGATAGATATGATAAGCTAATATTTTTGGTATTTTTATGATAAAGATGCAAACTAAAATAAAAGGCAATAAAAATAACTAAGTGTTGGAAGATTAATATGATGGAAAATAGACCCGGGGGCCATAGGTTTCACTAGTGGCTTCTCTCAAGAGCATAAGTATTACGGTGGGTGAACAAATTACTGTTGAGCAATTGACAGAATTGAGCATAGTTATGAGAATATCTAGGTATGATCATGTATATAGGCATCACGTCTGAGACAAGTAGACCGACTCCTACCTGCATCTACTACTATTACGCCACACATCGACCGCTATCCAGCATGCATCTATAGTATTAAGTTCATAAGAACAGAGTAACGCTTTAAGCAATATGACATGATGTAGAGGGATAAACTGATGCAATATGATATAAAGCCCATCTTGTTATCCTCGATGGCAACAATACAATACGTGCCTTGCTTCCCCTACTGTCACTCGGAAAGGACACTGCAAGATTGAACCCAAAGCTAAGAACTTCTCCCATTGCAAGAAAGATCAATCTAGTAGGCCAAACCAAACTGATAATTCGAAGAGACTTGCAAAGATAACCAATCATACATAAAAGAATTCAGAGGAGATTCAAATATTGTTCATAGATAAACTTGATCATAAACCCACAATTCATCGGTCTCAACAAACACACCGCAAAAGAAGATTACCTTGAATAGATCTCCATGAGAGAGGGGGAGAACATTGTATTGAGATCCAAAAAGAGAGAAGAATCCATCTAGCTAATAACTATGGACCCGAAGGTCTGAGGTAAACTACTCACACATCATCGGAGAGGCTATGGTGTTGATGTAGAAGCCCTCCATGGTCGATGCCCCCTCTGGCGGAGCTCCGGAATAGGCCCCAAGATGGGATCTCACGGGTACAGAAGGTTGCAGCGGTGGAATTAGGTTTTTGGCTCCGTATCTGGTAGTTCGGGGGTACGTAGGTATATATAGGAGGAAGGAGTACGTCGGTGGAGCAACGTGGGGCCCACTAGGGTGGAGGGTGCGCTTGGGGGGGGGGGGGTAGGCGCGCCCACCTACGTCGTGCCCTCCTGGTTGATGTCTTGACGTAGGGTCCAAGTCCTCTGGATCACGTTCGTTCTGAAAATCACGTTCCCGAAGGTTTCATTCCGTTTGGACTCCGTTTGATATTCTTTTTGTGCGAAACTCTGAAATAGGCAAAAAACAGCAATTCTGGGCTGGGCCTCCAGTTAATAGGTTAGTCCCAAAAATAATATAAAAGTGTATAATAAAGCCCAATAATGTCCAAAACAGAATATAATATAGCATGGAACAATAAAAAATTATAGATACGTTGGAGACGTATCAAGCATCCCCAAGCTTAATTCCTGCTCGTCCTCGAGTAGGAAAATGATAAAAACATAAATTTTGATGTGGAATGCTACTTGGCATAATTTCAATATAATTCTTCTTATTGTGGCATGAATGTTCATATTTGATATGATTCAAGGTAAAAGTTTAATGTTGACATAAAAACAATAATACTTCAAGCATACTAACTAAGCAATTATGTCTTATCAAAATAACATAGCCAAAGCAAGTTATCCCTACAAAATCATATAGTCCGGCTATGCTCCATCTTCCCCACACAAAATATTCATATCATGTATGACCCTGGTTTTAGCCAAGCAATTGGTTCATACTTTTAACGCACTTCAGCCTTTTCAACTCTTACGCAATACATGCGCGCAAGCCATGGATATAGCACTATGGTGGAATAAGGTATAATGGTAGGGGTTATGTGGGAAGACAAAAAAAGGAGAAAGTCTCACATCAACGAGGCTAATCAACGGGCTATGGAGATGCCCATCAATTGATGTTAATGCGAGGAGTAGGGATTGCCATGCAACGGATGCACTAGAGCTATAAGTGTATGAAAGCTCAAAAAGAAACTAAGTGGGTGTGCATCCAACTTGCTTGCTCACGAAGACCTCGGGCATTTGAGGAAGCCCATCATTGGAATATACAAGCCAAGTTCTATAATGAAATTTCCCACTAGTATATGAAAGTGACAAAATGAGAGACTCTCTATTATGAAGATCACGGTGCTACTTTGAAGCACAAGTGTGGTAAAAGGATAGTAACATTGTCCCTTCTCTCTTTTTCTCTCAATTTTTTTATTTAGGCCTTTTCTCTTTCTTTCTTTTTATGGCCTCTTTTTTTAGTCCGGAGTCTCATCCCGACTTGTGGGGGAATCATAGTCTCCATCATCCTTTCCTCACTTGGGACAGTGCTCTAATAATGATGATCATCACACTTTTATTTACTTACAACTCATGAATTACAACTCAATACATAGAACAAAATATGACTCTATATGAATGCCTCCGGCGGTGTACCGGGATATGCAATGAATCAAGAGCGACATGTATGTAAGAATTATGAACGGTGGCTTTGCCACAAATACAATGTCAACTACATGATCATGCAAAGCAATATGACAATAATGGAGCGTGTCATGATAAACGAAACGATGGAAAGTTGCATGGCAATATATCTCGGAATGGCTATGGAAATGCCATGATAGGTAGGTATGGTGGCTGTTTTGAGGAAGATATAAGGAGGTTTATGTGTGATAGAGCGTATCATATCACGGGGTTTGGATGCACCGGCGAAGTTTGCACCAACTCTCAAGGTGAGAAAGGGCAATGCACGGTACCGAAGAGGCTAGAAAATTGCGGAAAGGTAAGTGTGCGTATAATCCATGGACTCACATTAGTCATAAAGAACTCATATACTTATTGCAAAAAATTATTCGCCCTCGAAGCAAAGTACTATGCGCATGCTCCTAGGGGAAGGGTTGGTAGGAGTTAACCATCACGCGATCCCGACCGCCACACAAAGGAAGACAATCAACAAATACCTCATGCTCCGACTTCGTTACATAACGGTTCACCATACGTGCATGCTACGGGAATCACAAACTCCAACACATGTATTTTCTAATTCCACAATTACTCAACTAGCACAACTATGATATAACCACCTTTATATCTCAAAACAATTATCACACATCAAATTTCTCATGATATTAACTAAAGCAAATTGCCATGCTATTATAAGATCCTCAAAATAATATAAGTGAAGCATGAGAGATCAATAGTTTCTATAAAACAAATCCACCATCTTGCTCTAAAAGATATAAGTGAAGCACTAGAGCAAAACTATATAGCTCAAAAAATATAAGTGAAGCACATAGAGTATTCTAATAAATTCCGAATCAAGTGTGACTCTCTCAAAAGGTGTGTACAGCAAGGATGATTGTGGTAAACTAACAAATAAAGAGTCAAATAATACAAGACGCTCCATGCAAAACATATCATGTGGTGAATAAAAATATA
The DNA here is from genome assembly GCF_018294505.1 of Triticum aestivum. NCBI lineage: Eukaryota > Viridiplantae > Streptophyta > Magnoliopsida > Poales > Poaceae > Triticum > Triticum aestivum. Next base: position 265,719,920 of record NC_057802.1, read on the forward strand.
GCTCCAAGTAAAGTTACCGATGGAAGTAGACGAAAGCGGGGATGCCTTCCGGGGCATCCCCAAGCTTTGGCTTTTAGGTGTCCTTAGATTATCTTGGGGTGCCATGGGCATCCCCAAGCTTAGGCTCTTGCCACTCCTTGTTCCATAATCCATCAAATCTTTCACCCAAAACTTGAAAACTTCACAACACAAAACTCAGCAGAAAATCTTGGGGTAGGCGCACCCCCCTACCTCGTGCCCTCCTGGTTGATGTCTTGACGTAGGGTCCAAGTCCTTTGGATCACGTTCGTTTCAAAAATCACGTTCCCGAAGGTTTCATTCTGTTTGGACTCCGTTTGATATTCTTTTTCTGCGAAACTCTGAAATAGGCAAAAAACAGCAATTCTAGGCTGGGCCTCCGGTTAATAGGTTAGTCCCAAAAATAATATAAAAGTGTATAATAAAGCCCAATAATGTCCAAAACAGAATATAATATGGCATGGAACAATCAAAAACTATAGATACGTTGGAGACGTATCAACAGCCATCGCTACCGCAGTACCGTCAAATTCTCTGCAGATGCATACTCGGCGCCGCACCAGAGGCGGTACTCTTTTCGTATCTGCTCAACTTACTTATCGCAGCAAGAAAATAGATCGCCACTGCTTTACTCTGATTTCTTGTCCATCACTTACTTGCTAGTTGAAAGCAAAGATTGGTTGCGAAGTTGCCTTTGTCCGGTTTGGACCTTCAGATCCGCCATGGCACGCTCAACACTATACTCCCAATGCTTATGGTTTTCCCCTTTTATATTCCACACTAGATAAATCATAGTAGACTAAATTTCAAAATTGGGTCAGTCGGGTTTTCAGAGCTCGCCGGTGCCAACGAAGGGGCTCGGGTGGGGACGGTGGTTGTGGGGGGGCAGTGGTGGGGCCTCGCCCAACGAACAAAACTCGACGCGGGTGGGGGCGGGGGTGGGGGTGGCGGAGGAACACAGGCGGTGGGGCCCGGTGGTCCGGCCGGCGGCCCGTGCGGTGTTCTGTATGGGAAGAATCAGAGATGAGGAAGAAGAAGGGTTAGGAGACATAGGATCTTCATCCAACCGCCTGAAATATTTGACTGACCCAAATGACAAAAGTCACGCGACTTGCATGTAGACATGCCTTTATATTCAGTACCATCATCATACCTGGCTTAGCACTGCTCCTGAATCCATCAAGCTAAACAACGTGCCACTCATAATTCCAAACTTGTTGCTCAAGTACGAATTTGATATGATGCTGATATTACTAAAACATATAACATTTAATTGGTCAGCTAATGTTCCTACTTTACTTTCGAAAAGTACGTGCACCACATATAGAGAGACAGCAGGGAGTTGCTTTCTTAATGCGCTCTGGTTCATCACTACGCACGAACATTTTATTATCCAAAATCTGCTTGCTCTTCCTTAGCATGTTCCTCTTCCGTTCTTCTTTAATAAGTACTCTCTCTGTTCCTAAATACAAGTCTTTGTATAGATTCCACCATGGACTACACATGGAGCAAAATGAGTGAATCTACACTCTAAAATGTATCTAGATGCATCTGTATGTGATCCATAGTGGAAATCTCTACCAAGACTTATATTTTGGAACGGAGGGAGTATGATAGTAGTACAGTATGTTCCTTGTAGTCAAGATGAGCAGGAACATTTGCAGTGTAGAGGTCTATACGGTCGGTTGTGATGGACACTTTGAACTCTTCGGGCCTCTTTGATTCGTAGGATTTTGTAAACATGGGAATAGGATTTGTAGTGGCCTGCCCACTTGAATTCTATAAGAATAGCAAGGAAAGGCAGAGGAGGGAAGCCGGAGAGAAGCCAAAGCACAAGACAACCAAGGCAACGCCAAGACCAGAAACACAGGAGGGCAAAAGGGCAAGGTAGACTCCCTCGGCAAGATCCTTGCTGAGGCAGCCTCCGCAGCAGCGACAAGAGCCTTGCCGGGGCAGCCTGCCCGATGCCAGCGGAGCAAGCCACCCTTGAGCCCACGAGTTCCAACCCAACCAACTACATTGGAACCAAGGCTCGGGAGGCGCCTCTGTGGTGGCATGCAGATCTTCGTCAAGATCATAAACATGTGAAATCAGATGAGAACTAGAAGACGGTGACCCTCGGCGGGATCCAGGCCGAGGAACTCCACAAGACCCCAGCAAGGAGCTCGCCGGGGACGACTGCAACGCCACGGCAAGACCCTTGTCGGGCCCCTGGCAAGACCCTTGCCGAGGGCATCAGCGGGGCCACTGCCAGGCCCGCACCAGCCAAGACTCCACCGCCGTCCCCAAGCAGCTGCTAACTCAACCAGCTTGGCAGGCACCTGCGTGGCGACGGGCGGCCTCTACACTGACTCAGCAAGCACCTGCGTGGTGGCATGCAACCCTTCATGAAGGCTCCACCACCGCGCCAGCACAGCAACCAGCCAGCGTGGCGCTGCGACGCCTCGTCAGCTCGGACGCGTGTCAAGGCCAGGCGAGGCGGCGACAGCTGGGACGTGCTTCCTTGCCGTCCCCGATAAAGCAAGGGGGACACATCGGCAGTGCATTAAATGCGTTTGTCTTGCGGTTCCATAGGATAGGCTTATCAACTGTAGACCTTTCCACCTCCTGTGTGCCACTGTGGCAACCCCTTTTGCCTATAAAAGGAGGCCCGAGGCGACCAGGAGAGGGATTCGGTTCTTTGGAACTACGCAGCCACCGTAGCTAGTTCGAGAGCTCAAGAACACTCTGAAATACACACCAAAGCAGGACTAGGGTATTACGCATCCTCGCGGCCCGAACCTGGGTAAACGATCTTTGTGCTAGCTCCTAAACCTGCTCTTCTCACAACCCCGCGCCCGCCAACCGTAGAAGGGATTCCAGTGATCCCATAGGTGTCGTTTCCTCGACATCTTTGGCGCGCCAGGTGGGGGGCGCAGTTGTGATAATATGGTTTAGCAGCCAGCTTAGCAGTTCCTCATGCCCATGGCTTCTAAAGAAGAAGACGGCCAAGAGAACGGTGCCGCCTGTAAGGGCGAAGGGCGCCAGTGCGGCGACAGGAAAGCTAAGTCATGCCGAACTTTAAATATTTCCTTTTTATATAAGGTTATTCCCCTCAGAGATCTCGTTCTTCGTATGGAAAACCTGCACGCAATGGGGCCATTCCGCTATTGGCAACGCCCTTACTCTGTTTTGAGTCCGCTCAACAGCTTAAGCGGCCGCGTCGAGAACTGCACGGTAGCCTTCCACAATTGGCAACGCTCTCGATTCTGACTCGAGTCAAGCTCGACAGTTCGAGCGGCCGCGTTGAGAGTGGTAAGGTGGTTTGCCTGGCAGCAAGCACACCCGGCAGGCGATCGAGGATCCATCCTCGGGGTGCCGCGGCTTTGGTTTACGCGCCGACCAGCCTACCCAAGGAAACGAAGGGTGGACATACAAAAAGAGAGATTGAACAGGAAAATAATATGCGTCAATTTAAGAGTACCGCAGAGTTATATTGCATCACTTGTTGCCGCAGTTCTAACTAGAGATAAAAATTGTCTTGGTAATGAACTTGCAGCAGCGATAAGAAACGGGGTGCCTAGTCCCGGCGCTGGCCCTCTACCCTCTGGACTCCATCGATGCGGCTGATGACGGGCTCGATACGCTCCTTGAGCGGCACGAGGTCCACATCCTCCGGCAAACTCTCCAGCGCAGCGTCGAAGTCGGGGTTGGGATTCCAGTATGCCACCTCGGTGAGAACCTTGGTCATGGCACCCCGGCAAAGCCTTCGGGCCTCATTGGCCGAAAGTCGCCCTAGTGGAGCGGAAATGCTCCAGGGCTCCGAGAACACCCTCGAAGAACAGGGTCAGCTTGGCGTTGGGGCTCGCTTTGCGCTCCGGGGTGTACTTCACATTTGGCATCCCCATGGTGGCCAGCTGCATGGTGATCCTGCTGGCGACATCTTCGAGGCGGCCGATCCAGCGGTTCTCGCCCTCCACAAAATCCTTGTGGTTGGCGGCATCGTTCTTCCGCAGCTGCTTCTCGGCCTCCAGATCCTTGGCCAGGGTCCCCTCCCGGGCCTTGGCCTCCGAGAGCGTCCTCTCAAGACCCTCCAGCTTTAGCTTCAGATCTTTGATGGAGTCGTTGGCCCTGGAGAGCTGTTCAGCCTTGCCGAGGACTGCGCCCTGCGCCTCCACCAAGGCACCGTTGAGCGTGTCCTTCTCTTTGGCCAGCTTCAGGGCCTGATCCTTCAGCCCGTCCCGCTCCACCTCCAGCTCTTTTGCCTTGCCGACATGAGCCAGAGCCTGGGCATCGAGTGCCTCCTTGTGCCTCTGCTCTAGCTCCTGGGTCCACTGCACGACAAGCTTCTCCACCTCCTCGTCCTTGCCACGGAGCATTGCAGCGAGCCTCTCCTCGCGCGCGGCAAGGTCCTCCTCCTGGGAGTTTAGCGCAGCCTGCTGTTGGTGCTGAGCGACCTCGGCCTGAGCGGCCTCCTGCTTCGCCAGTTCCTGGGCCTTCTCGATGTCGGTCTGCTTCATGACGAGCGCCAGGTCACGCTCAGCCAGCGCGTCCTGGGCGGCCTTCAGGTCCTTGTGGGCCTGGCGGAACCAAGCCTGCGCCTCGGCGGCACGCCCCTCGAGGTCCGCCTCCGCCTTGTTCACCACTGCCATCCTGGAATTGACCTTGTCTAGGCGGGCACGGTGAAGCGCCTGGAGCTTCTGGAAGTTAGCACTCATGGCCCGGAGGAGCCGCTCTTCCTGAGAACCACCGCCGCCAGCGCTCGGCTCGTCAACAACCTCAAACCCGGCGGCGGCGAGCACTTCGTCGTCAAACACCTCCCCCTCGACGGGCGCCCCGGTGCTTGCCGTCCCTGGGAGGTGGATGAACAGGTCATCATTCACCTTCAGATACCTGCCGGAGCTAGAGGCAACGCAGGAGGAGGGTTGGTCGTCAACCACCTCCTCCTCGGCAGCGGCCTTGCCGGCCTCCCCGGCAGGCCCCTTTCCGTCCTCCTCGGCGGCAGCCTTGCCGGGTTCCCCGGCGAACCCCTTGGCGGCGCCCTCAGCAGCATCCTTAGCGGCCTCCTCGGTGGCGATCTTCTCGGCCTCCGCCGCGACATCTTCGGCGACGTCCTCGATGATGGTGTCTATGTCTTCCTGGTCCGCCGAGGGAGGATCTGGATACCGAGAAGGGGATGAGGTGAAGCCGAGACCAAGATTCAGAAAGGACGGAAAGCGAGTGACTTACCCGTGCCGGGCTGGGAAGAAGAGGCCCCATCCCCGCCAACATCTGGCGCTGAGGCAAAGCCACCAGCGCCTGAGTTTGCCTCCTCCTCCTCCGTGTGCATGGGCTCGGTGCCTGGCGCCCTTGCCAGGGACGCCCCTCGGGGCCGCGTGGTCAATGGGGGCGGCGTATTGGGCGTAGCCCTCGGTGGCTCCTCCTGCTGCTGCCCTCCTCCTGCAACCACGACAATGTCAGTGCCAAAGGATCATACCCCTGACACACGTCGACGAGGGGTGAGTGATGAGCTTATGCTGGGGGCTGCGCCGGGGGCTGCTGTCTGGGCTGCTCAACACCACCAGCGGTGTACCAGAAGTACCTGCCAGGGGCAGGCCACTCACCGAAGCCCTGGCCCTCTTCACCCTCTGGGCCAGTGTCTCCGTGTCCCTACAATGAAAGAAACAAATCAAGATAAGCGGCACGGTTTGAGGAGGCAGAGATGGCAAGAAAAAGGGAACAAGATACTTACTCGTCCTCCACCTCCTCCTCTGTTGCCTTCCTCTTCCTCCTTGGGCTGAGGGACCCAAAATCGAAGACAATCTCCATGTCGTCATCTGCGGGAGGAGGGGAAGTAGATGGGGTCCGTGGATGCTTGGACAAAGCAGAGGCAGTTGCCTTCTTCTTCGCCACCGCGGTTTTCACCACTTTCATCGCCACTACGGCCCTCGTCTGGCGCACTGACGCCCCTGGGTTTGCTGCGGCTGCCCGGCCCTGCCAAGCCGGACCGGCTCGCCAGAGCTGGCCCGCCGCAGGACTTCCCTCTCCCTGTTGCCGGGGGGTCGACAGTCTCGACCTCCTCCTCCGACAGCTCGTCGACCACATCTTCGATAAGAGGGGCCCCAGTGCCGGCGCTGCTGGCCTCCCCAACGGCCTCCGCCCACTGGGTGAGCTCCTTCTCCTTCGCCGCGGCCTTGTCCTCCACACCGCCGGCGCTCCCGGCCTCCCTGGCGAGCTCCGCCTCCGCCGCCCTAGCGGCGATGTAGTCCAGCTCCACCTGGGTGGTGTCCTGGATGAGCCGCGGCTCGGCGCTGACGTACTTCTCCTCCAAGGTGTCAAAAAACTCCTGCACTTGATCCTCTGGCAGCTCGGCCCAAGTTGAGACGAGGCCGTGCGCGTTGAACTCTGGCATCATGGCGATGATGTCGTTTTCGGCGTGAGTTATTGCTCAGCAGGACCACCCCCGCCGGCAACCCGAACAAGGGCCCTTTGGTGACCTTGCCGGATTTTGCGGCCTTGCCGAACGGCTCGACCTTGCCGTCACGGTTCGCGTCGAGCTGGAAGAGCCGCTGGCAGAAGTGGGCGTGCCCCATCACCGTGAAGTTGTGGTCGAGGCCGGGGCGAAGCCTCATGATGTCAGCCGCGTTCGTAAAAAGCTAGGTCGGCCTCCCCTTGTTATGCAGCGGAGCTATTCGGCAGCAGATGAAATCCGCCCCAATCATCTCAAGGGTGAGCTGGCCTTGGTGAGGCGGAGAATCCTGGTGGTGGCAACCGTGAGCTTCGCGTCGTCGGCGCCCACATTGCTCCAGTCATTTCGACGAACCGGCGGCGCCTGGCGAACCCGGCAGAAGTCTTGTGGATCATCTTCCTCAATCCAGCACCACCGGCCCCGCCACTCCTCCCACCTCTCCTTGTGAGCGCCCTCCGGGTATGTCCCCTTGGACCTTGGGATCCAGGCGACACAACCGGAAATGGCGCCCCCCTTTTGGATCCGAGGAAGAAGTAGTGGCGGAAGAGCACCGTGTTGGGATGCACCCCGGCGAAACCCTCGCAGAGGTGTGCAAAAAGAGCCATGCATGCCACGGCATTTGGAGTAAAATCCAGAAGGTGGAAGCCGTAGGTGTGCACGACGTCATTGAAGAAATCAGAGAAGGGGGGCAGAGGCCGCAGGAGAAGTGATCGATGAAGAATCGGTACCGATTTGGGCCGGCTTCTGCGAAAGCGGCGGGGATAACGCGTGTGGCCGGATGCCCCGTCGTCTCGCCCCCTGTCTTGCACCCCCACAGGTGTTTGAAGTAGTCCCGGAGTTCGACCGCGTCAACCGTCGACGGAAAGTAGGCGTGCTGCGTCCGCCACACCGCCAACTCACTCTCCGGCGTCTCCTTCTCCCCGGCATCCTTGGCCGCCCCCTTGCCTCTGCTAATTTTGGGCTCCATGGCAGTTGAGGAGCACAAAGGCGCGGCGGCGGCGAGAGGGGCCAAAAGCTCGAGAGGGAGGAAGAAGGGGACGGCGGTTCCAAGATTGGAGAAGGCGCAGTGGGTAAATGAGGAGCGCACCCGCGGTTATTCCTTTTTACGGGGAAGGCGCGGGCCGCCTCTTTTCCCATTAACTGTGATGTGACGCATGCGTGCGGAGACCGCCCCACGCATGACCCCCACGTCACGCATGACCCTCCACGTCGCGCGTTCAACGCGGGTTGCGGAGAAGTGCAGCGGACGAAAAGTAACTGCGGTAAAATCCGCCCCACCTGCCCGCACACTGTTCTGGGCCTAGCCCAACAACACGTCGCGCTTATGTGTGGCCCAGGCCCGGGGGCTCCTGTCGGTGTACAAAAGTAGGGGCTCTCCTTTTGACCCCTTTACTTGTGCACGGGCAGTCAGAGCCGCACCCGGGGCCACACTTAACAAGGCAGAGGAGGGAAGCCACAGAGAAGCCAAAGCACAAGACAACCAAGGCAACGCCAAGACCAGAAACACAGGAGGGCAAGAGGGCTAGGTAGACTCCCTCGGCAAGATCCTTGCCTCCGCAGCCCCGACAAGAGCCTTGCCGGGGCAGCCTGCCCAATGCCAGCGGAGCAAGCCACCCTTAAGCCCACGGGTTCCAACCCAACCAACTACATTGGAACCAAGGCTCGGGAGGCGCCTCTGTGGTGGCATGCAGATCTTCGTCAAGATCATAAACATGTGAAATCAGATGAGAACCAGAAGATGGCGACCCTCGGCGGGATCCAGGCCGAGGAAATCCACAAGACCCCCTGCAAGCGCCTTGCCTGGGACGACTGCAACGCCACGGCAAGACCCTTGCCGGGCCCCCGGCAAGACCCTTGCCGAGGGCATTAGCGGGGCCACTGCCAGGCCCGCACTAGCCAAGACTCCACCGCCGTCCCCAAGCAGCTGCTAGCTCAACTAGCTGGGCAGGCACCTGCGTGGCGACGGGCGGCCTCTACACCGACTCAGCAAGCACCTGCGTGGTGGCATGCAACCCTTCGTGAAGGCTCCACCACCGCGCCAGCCCAGCAGCCAGCCAACATGGCGCCGCGACGCCTTGTCAACTCGGACGCGTGTCAAGGCCAGGCGAGGCGGCGACAGCTGGGACATGCTTCCTTGCCGTCCCTGATAAAGCAAGGGGGACACGTCGGCAGCGCATTAAATGTGTTTTTCCTACGGTTCCAGAGGATAGGCTTATCAACTATACACCTTTCCACCTCCTGTGTGCCACTGTGGCAACCCCTTTTGCCTATAAAAGGAGGCCCGAGGCGACCAGGAGAGGGATTCAGCTCTTTGGAACTATGCAGCCACCGTAGCTAGTTCGAGAGCTCAAGAACACTCTGAAATACACACCAAACCAGGACTAGGGTATTACGCATCCTCCCCGCCCGAACCTGGGTAAACGATCTTTGTGCTAGCTCCTAAACCTGCTCTTCTCACAACCCCGCGCCCGCCAACCGTAGAAGGGATTCCAGTGATCCCATAGGTGTCGTTTCCTCGACAAGCTGTGTCGCCTTTGAGAGTTGAACTGATATTAACTGTACCGCACCTTCAGTTGAAGAGAGCTGGTATCCGAAGCCTTTCTAGCCATACCGGCAATACTAGCACATATATTCCAGCAAGTTCCACTTTGCTGATTTTACTCTAAGGCTTACGATTTTCCCGTTATATCTACACTATGATCTGTGTAGCTGCTTTGTGTCGCACTAGCAGCAGTCCACTCTTGAACCTAAAAACTGCAATGACTTACAAAATTGGCACCAAGGCATTGAGTGCCATTCTGGATGCAATGAAACTCATACGCTCCCCACCTGTTGATTCTTGTTCAGAATATGATCCTAATGACTACTCTAACCTCGAGGAGTCAAAGGCAGATGGCCTGTCCTGTTCACCCATCAAGGTGCCTGTTCTAATTTGGCAAGGTTTTATTGATTGCGCGTATCTTGCATATGTTGTCTTGCATTTCTTCTACTTTGTTGCACCGCCATCTGCTTAGTTTACTCATCATATATGTCGAGATGCCATGCCCATCCATTATGAATACATATTCCATCTGTCATCATACCATGTTTTTCCACTCAAATGCTGTTCCTGTGCACCAGACATCAAAAAGGAAGAGGGTGATTGCCGAACCTAAAGGAGCACCAGCAAAGTCCTTGAAAAACGTGGTTGTGCCGGAGAAATCAGACATCACCCCACTTATATTGGCTGTACAACCAGTGACACAAAATGTAGGACCGACTCCAGCAGACTGCACCCATACTTCATTGGCCACACCACTAGCCCCACCACACAGGACCTGCACTCCAGCAAAAGGTATGCCGATTTCAGTTGCCATAGCACCAGCCGTACCACAGAAAAATCCCACTCCAGCAAAAAGTACAGCAAGTCCACTGGCCAAAGACCTATCCCAACTGCAGAGACGGCCAAATCCTGTAGATTGGAACACCATTCCAGTTATTCCCAGTTTAAAACACAATGCTTTCAATGTTGTTAGGGACTACGTGCATATATTCCCACCATGGGAAGATTATAGTCAAGACAAACACCATTTTCACATCTTCCTGTCCCACTTACGTGTAAGTGCTATTATTCATGGTGATTATTTTCCTGTTTCTGCTGATTGAACACATCAATGATTTACATTACATTGTTGTAAGTAGGCGAGGGTCAATCTGGATAGTCATGACGAGCAAAGCTTGCTTGCGCTTTTCAAGGAAGCATTGCAGCAATATCGGTGTTGTCGGTGTTCTGGGAATGGGGGTCCCCAGACTTGCCTGCCTACGGCCCACAGCATGGCTCTGTGAGCGGGCCCGTATGTCCCATCTTCACCAACAAGCACTCAAGACCCTCGCGAGGGGCCAAGCCTCGCGAGGCGGACGGCGCAAGACCCCTTCGGGAGTGGCCTCACCAGGTTGGCTCGCGAGGGGCGGAGAGATCAAGGCAAGGCAAACCTCGCGTGGTTCTCGTGACGTAAGCCATGACGACCGAGACCAGGCATGCGCCAGGCGTGTGCCAGCGCGCACAGTGTCCTTGTTTCCTCTTTGGTGCTAAGGAGGCAAGCGCAGGCGCGTCAAGCAAAGGTTTCCATATCGGTGCAACGAGACCAAGACCAGCAGGACGGCAAGACGGAGGTCACCATGGAGCCCAAGGCGGCGTCACCACCAGAACCTTTTGCAGGCGAAGACTGCTTTTGTCAGGATAAGCTGTACTAGCCGTCCCCTTTCAAATTGGCCATTGTTGGCTCCCTTCCCGCTCAATATTTGGGGAGAGGACCAGGGCCTATATAAATAGGACTAGCCACCACCATAGGAGATAACTCATTCGGAGGCATCTCATCTCATCTTGAGTAATCCTCACCCACACAAGTTCACCAAGCACAAGAACACCTCGCCTCAGGAGGCTGTTCTTCCCCTTGTACTGTTCATCCCCAGCCCAAGAGGCAATCCACCACCACCACACTAGAGTAGGGTATTACACCACAACGGTGGCCCGAACCAGTATAAATCTTGTGTCCCTTGTGTTGCGAGTTCGTCGAGTTAGCCCTTGAGATCTCAGCGAAGCTAGGTCGTGGATCGGTAGGGGGAGATCTTCGTGCGCACCCCAGTGTTCGAACCTTGAGGGTTTTTCCGGAACCCGTGATCCGACATTTGGCGCGCCAGGTAGGGGTGCGCCGTAGCTTCCCTTCTGTCGATTTGCGCTACGCCGCCACTGCACTCCGCCCTCATGGCAGGTGTCTCGCTCCCGGCTCCGATGGTTGACGCCGACGACGGGGCCAAGGGGCTCCGAGCCCTTGCCCCCGCCTTGTGGCAGGTGCAGTGGCCGCCCAAGTTCAAGCCGGAGATGCCACCGTGCTACGACGGCGCGGCCGACCCGTCGGCTTTCCTGCTGGCATACGAGGAGGCTGTCTTCGAGGCCGGGGACGACGACAAGGTCATGGCCAACTGGCTTCCCATGGCCCTCACTGGCGCGCCGCGTGCCTGGCTCCTCAACCTCCCCAGATCCACGGTGGCATCTTGGGAGGAGCTACGCGGCCTCTTCACTGCGCGCTACGCGGCACCGGCGCACCACGCGGTCGCGGCCCTACTAGGCGGCTCTCAAGCACTGCCTTCAAATCGCCATTCAAGCCATTCCTTCGTCAGATCGGTGCCGCTTCCAGGCGCTCGGGGGCTCCGCCAGGCTGGGCTACGCCCGAGGCCGACCTCACCTTCGACTCAGAAGACCACCCCGTCACCACCGCCGGCTTGGGTATGCTCCCGATGCTTTGCACGCCCACCATTTGCAATGTGGCCATCGCCAAAACCCTCATCGACGGCGGCGCCGGCCTCAACGTGCTCTCCATGGAGGCCTTCAGCCTTCTTCATGTGCCGTTCGAGCGGCTCAGCCTCAGCAAGCCTTTCTCAGGAGTTGGCGGCGGCACCGCCCACTCCTTGGGGCAGATCCGCCTCCGTGTCACCTTCGGCACGCGCGACAACTACGCACCGAGCTGGTCGACTTCGACATCGCCCGCATCGGCCTCCCTTACAACGCCATCCTCGGGTACCCAGCTCTGGCCCAGTTCATGGCAGCGACCCATCCGGCCTACAACCTCATGAAGATGCCTGGAAGCAAGGGCGTCCTCATCGTCAAGGGGGACGCCAAGGAGGCCCTGGCGGTGCTCAAGCTTGCCCTCAAGACCGCCGCGGTGGCACAGCCCGCCGGTGCGGACACCTCCGAGGCCGAGGGAGCCGCACCGACCAAGAAGAAGCAGCTGTTCACCCAAGACAAGGCAGAAACCAAGCAGGTGCCGGTCGACAAGGACGGGTCCTCAGGGGCCACCTTTACCATAGGGGCCGACCTCGACCCAAGCCAAGAGGAAGCGTTGGTGAAGTTCTTGCGCGCAAATAAGGAGATATTCGCATGGGAACCCAAGCAGCTGGTGGGGGTCCCGAGAGAGGTGATTCAGCATCACTTAAGGGTGTGCCCCAATGTACGCCCTGTGAAGCAGTGGGCGAGACGGCAGTCCACGGAGAAGCAGGCCTTCATCGTCCAAGAAACCTGCAAGTTAGAGGCAGCGGGTGCCATTCGCGAGGTTCGGTACCCCGAATGGCTGGCAAACTCCGTCGTTGTGCCGAAGAAGGGCGGGAAGGAGCGAATGTGCGTCAACTTCACCAGCCTCAACAAGGCCTGCCCCCAAGATTCGTTCTCGCTTCCACGCATTGACCAGATCGTCGACTCCACCGCCGAGTGCGACCTGCTGTGCTTCCTGGATGCGTTCTTAGGGTATCACCAAATCAAGATGGCGGTAGAAGATGTAGATAAGACAACCTTCCTGACCCCGTGTGGGGTGTACTGCTACACTTGCATGCCTTTCGGACTATGTAACGCGGGCGCGACCTTTCAGCGGTTGATGCACATCGCCTTAGGGCGGCAGCTCAGGAGAAACACGGAGGCCTACGTCGACGACATTGTGGTGAAGTCTTGGGAGGCGAGAACCTTGATCCAAGATCTGGAGGAGACTTTCGCGAGCCTACGCCAGGTGAACTTGTGACTTAACCCGGAGAACTGCGTGTTTGGTGTCCCTTCCGGCAAGCTCTTGGGTTTCCTCGTATCCCACAGAGGGATCAAGGCGAACCCAAAAAAGATCAAGGCCATTAAAGACATGAGCCCACCGCAAACTCTCAAGGAGATGCAGAAGCTTGCTGGTCGGGTGACCGCGTTGGGGCACTTCATTTCCAAGCTGGGAGAGCGTGCCCTACCCTTCTTCAAGCTGATGAAGAAGAAGGGCCCCTTCGAGTGGACCCCGGAGGCTGACCGAGCATTTCAAGACCTCAAGAGATACCTGACCAGCCCTCCAGTAATGGTGGCGCCATGGCCCCTCGAGCCCCTAGTGCTTTATCTTGCTGCTACCCCGCACTCCGCCAGCGCGGCTCTAGTGGCGGTTCGGGAGGAGCACCAAGCCAAGGGCGTGTCGCGCCAGGCTACGCCACCAGTTGAGACGACGCAAGGTGCCGCAAGGGCCGTAGCAGCATCAGCGGGGAGTCAAGCTCAGCAGGACGACGCCGCCGAGACCCCGACAAACGATCAAGCGTTGGGAGCTCCATTTCCTCAAGAAATGCCCCAACTTCCACAAGACGCGAGCCTCACCGGCACACCAGCCCTCATCGAGCATCCGGTGTATTTTGTCAGCACGGTGTTGCGGGATGCAAGGGCACGATACCCCATACCTCAGAAGCTCTTGCTCGTGCTCTTGGTGGCCTCGCGGAAGTTGCGGCACTACTTCCAGGGCCACCCCATCAAGGTTGTCTCAGCCTACCCATTGGAGAGAGTGCTCAGAAGCCCCAATTCTGCCGGAAGGGTCGCTGAGTGGAACATCAAGCTGCAGGCATTCCAGTTGGAGTTCAGCACTACCAGGGTCATCAAGGGAGCCGCACTCGCTGATTTCGTGGCAGAATGGACGGATGCCCCGACGCTTGAAGTAGGCGAGGACCAGTCCACCTCGCCGGGAAGTGAGGCGCCTGACGGCTGGGCCATGTATTTCGATGGCGCCTTCGCGCACCAGGGCGCGGGGGCTAGAGCAGTACTCATCTCGCCCACTCAAGACAAGCTCTACTACGCCGTGCAGCTCTGCTTTCAGCGGGGCAAGAAGGTCTCCAACAACATTGCAGAATACAAAGGCCTCATAGCTGGCCTGAAAGCTGCGCCAGCCCTGGGGGTGAAGCGCCTCACCGTTAGGGGCGACTCACAGCTTCTCGTCAATTTCTCCAACAAGGTGTACGAGCCGAAGGACAAGCACATGGAGGCATACCTCGCGGAGGTGCGCAAGATGGAGAAGCAGTTCCTGGGCCTAGAATTGCAGCACGTGCCCCGTGGGACCAACAAGGAAGCTAACGACATCGCCAGGAGGGCATCCAAGCGGCAGCCCCAAGAGCCTGGCGTTTTCGAGGAGCGGCTCTTCAAGCCATCAGCGACACCACCACTTTCAAGGACAGCTCTGCCTCGGGAGGAACTCCCGTAGCCGCCTGCCACAGGAGCCCTAGCCTATGGCCCGACTTTGGGAACGTGCCTACTCTTGGCGCTCGAGCCCCAGGAGGAATGCTGGACCAAGGAATTCAAGGAATACCTGATGCAAGGGACGCTGCCGGAGAAGGAGGAGGACGCGGAGTGCGTGGCCCGGTAAGCCACGACATACTGCATCCGGGACGGTGAGTTATACAGGAAGCGACCAAATGACGTTTCACTGCGTTGCATCTCCAGAGACCAGGGGAAGGAGTTGCTATCCGACCACGGTGGGGACTGCGGGCACCACTCGTCATCGCAGACCCTCGTCGGCAAGGCATTCTGCAGCGGATTCTACTGGCCCACGGCGCTGAACGACGCAACCGAGTTGGTGAAGTCCTGTGAAGCCTGCCAGTTCCACGCAAGCAGATCCATCAGCCGGCACAGGGCCTCCAGACCATCCCACTCACATGGCCGTTCACGGTCTGGGGGCTGGATATCTTGGGCCCGTTCCCTCGAGCGCCTGGGGCCTACCGCTACCTCTACGTCGCCATCGACAAGTTCACCAAGTGGGCGGAGGTGGAAGCCGTCCGCACCATCCCAGCTGGCTCCATGGTCAAGTTCATCATGGGTCTCGTGAGCCGTTTCGGGGTCCCCAACCGCATCATCACTGATAACGGCTCGCAGTTCACTAGTAATCTCTTCAAAACATACTGTGCTAACCTTGCAACGCAGATCTGCTACGCTTCGGTGGCGCACCCTAGGAGCAATGGTCAGGCCGAACGCGCCAACGCAAAGGTCCTGAGGGGCCTCAAGACCAGGACTTTCAAGAAGAAGCTCGAGGCCTGCGGCAGGGGCTGGTACGACGAGCTCTAGTCCATGTTTTGGTCCATCCGCACCACCACCACCAAGCCAACGGGCGAGACCCCGTTCTTCCTCGTCTACGGAGCAGAAGCGGTCCTCCCTCACGAGGTCAAGCATCGCTCCGCACGAGTCCTGGCCTTTGATGAAATGCAACAGGACGCCACGCGGGGGATGGACCTCGTGCTGGGGGAGGAATGCCGCCGCGAAGCCGCACTACGGGCGGCAAGGTATCAGCAGGCGCTGCGGCGATACCACTACCGCAACATCCGCTCCAGGACGCTCGAGGCGGGTGACCTCATCCTGAGGTGGGTCCTCTCCAGGGAAGGGCTGCATAAGCTCTCACCCATGTGGGAGGGCCCGTTCAAGGTCGTCCATGTCTCCAGGCCTGGCGCCACACGCCTGGAGACACAGGACGGGGTACCCATCCAGAACGCCTGGAACATCCAGCACCTCCGGAAGTTCTACCCATGAAGAAAGGCCCAGCGCCTGTGAAGAAGGCACAGTGCCTGTGAAGATCGCCGCCCGTGACACTCTCACGTAATAACGAGTGGGGATATACACGCCCCGGAGTCTCAGGAGTGCCGCCCTCGGGCCTCGGGGGCTCCCTCCCACATCCTAGTGGCAGCACTTAGCTCCGCGCTGGTGAGAAGACTTGAAGACTAGGTGCTGGACGCGGCTTTTCATTTGCTTTCCGTAGTTGGCTCGCCTCCTTTTAATTGAAGTTTGCTTCTGGTGTTCCTTGCTAGTTTGGTTTCGTCGCCTTTTTCCGCTGTTTCCAGCTCCAGTTTAACCTGTTCTCTCTCTCGCATACCTCGGGAGGGGGCTAGGCAGGTGCCCTCGCGAGCGTTTTTCCTTTCCTCTGCCCTTTGTCTATTTTTTCACGAGGCATCCTCGTTCGAGCCCACAAGCTGGCGCACCTCTCCTAATCCGTGCCCCTCGGGTATCGCGTTACGAAGCACTGGGTCAAGGCTCGGGTGAACGATAAGCCTCCTAGCGAGCCTCCTAACGAGTTTTTTGCAGTTCCCTAGCACCCGCCAAGTCAAGGAAGGCCTTCACAAGCACCAGGAAGCAAGTCCCTCATGAAGAGGAGGCTGCCCCAAACGTGCCAAGCTAAGTTACCTCTACACAAAATAACGACACACCACGGAAACAACAAACATAGCATAATGATTGAGAAATCATAGTTCGATACACGCCCCTCCGGGGCCCATACTGGTTTCTTTTTGATGCAGGAAGGAAAGGAAGAACAAAATAAAAGCGGCGCCTGCCCCTACAGCGGTCCATGGGGGCAGGCTCCTGGCGCCGTCCTGAGCTCAGCCAGACCCCTCCTCGCACTTCATGGAGGCGCGTCGACGAAACGATCCGCTACCGCCTTCGAAGCGGGCGTGGCGGCTGGTCGTAGCCACCACTGCTGGAGCTATGACCGAGGGAAGAGCCGCCGTAGCTGGACGAGACGCAGTCGGCACCAAGGGTGGGTTCTCCCTCATCCTCGTCGCGGCCGTCGCCAAGGCCAAGCACCTCCTCACCGTCGTTCACCTCGGGGTAGCACCCGGCGCGGTGACCATCTTCCCCAAACACCCTCACATAGAGGGTCGCATCACCGTCATACTTGAAATGGAGGGTGCACCGCCTGCCCAGGCCGCGCGCGCGGGCGAACGTCTGCCAACCATGGGCGAAAGCTATGTTGCCCGCGGCGGAGACCTTGACCGCGACCCAAGAAGCCCTGCTGGAGCAACCGTCCGCCTGCAGCCAGAACACGCCTAGACCAGAGGCTCGCAGCTCGTCGACGAAGAAGCGCGGGAGCTGAAGCCAGTTGCCGGCCGGGTTCTCCGACTAGACGACGAACTCTGGCAGCACCTCCGCTGAGTGGAAGCGCGGCCGGGGAGGCCGCGCAACCACAACATGTCTCCCTTCATCGGCAGGGCTGCCACGACCGGAGCGACCCCTGCCACGCGCAGCGGCGCCAACCCGGGAACGGGGGGCCACGGCGGGGGTCGCAGTGTGCTTGCGGGGACAGCCGCGTCCACACTTGGGCGCTGGAGAGCCGGGCCCCTCGCGAGGGGCCTTCCCCTTCTTCGCGGCAGAGAACCTCTTCGATGGCGCCATTGGTGTCGCTGCTAGCAATGGAGCAAGGGGGAAGAAGCAAGTGAATGGGAAGAGATGGGAGATGGGGGCTCCGCTTCCCCTCCCCATTTATAGCCGGAGAAGGCCAACCAGCGCCCCCCATGATTATAGGTAATGATGGTTTTTCCTTGCATGTCACAGGGACTTGTCAAGTCGGGCAGTTGCCAAGGCAGCGTGGGAAGCGGAGACGCCCACGTCCAATCAACCGCCATCCGTCAACCGAGGCCGCATGCTATTGGGGCCCGCAGCACTCCGCACTTGACCTTTGGCTTCACCTTGAAGCCAAGCCCGAGCGCGCCTTGGGCCCGGGGGCTACTATCGCCGTTCTGGGAACGGGGGTCCCCAGACTTGCCTGCCTGCGGCCCATGGCGTGGCTCTACGAGCGGGCCCGTATGGCCCATCTTCACCAAAGCACTCAAGACCCTCGCGAGGGGCCAAGCCTCGCAAGGCGGACGGCGCAAGACCCCTTCGGGAGTGGCCTCACCAGGTTGGCTTCCGAGGGGCGGAGAGATCAAGGCAAGGCAAACCTCGCGAGGTTCTCGTGACGTGAGCCATGACGACCAAGACCAGGCATGCGCCAGGCGGGCCCCAGCGCACACAGTGTCCTTGTTTCCTCTTTGGTGCTAAGGAGGCAAGCGCAGGCGCGGAGTACCAAGGCATCAAGAAAAGGTTTCCATATCGGTGCAACGAGACCAAAACCAGTAGGACGGCAACACGGAGGTCACCATGGAGCCCAAGGCGGCGTCACCACCAGAGCCTTTTGCAGGCGAAGATTGCTTTTGTCAGGATAAGCTGTACTAGCTGTCCCCTTTCAAATTGGCCGTTGTTGGCTCCCTTCCCGCTCAATATTTGGGGAGAGGACCAGGGCCTATATAAATAGGACTAGCCACCACCGTAGGAGATAACTCATTTGGAGACATCTCATCTCATCTCGAGTAATCCTCACCCACACAAGTTCACCAAGCACAAGAACACCTCGCCTCAGGAGGCTATTCTTCCCCTTATACTGTTCATCCCCAGCCCAAGAGGCAATCCACCACCACCACACTAGAGTAGGGTATTACACCCCAACGGTGGCCCGAACCAATATAAATCTCGTGTCCCTTGTGTTGCGAGCTCGTCGAGTTAGCCCTTGAGATCTCAGCGAAGCTAGGTCGTGGATCGGTAGGGGGAGATCTTCGTGCGCACCCCAGTGTTCGAACCTTGAGGGTTTTGCCGGAACCCGTGATCTGACAGGTGTTACCTGAGGAAATCACACTTTGATGGCAAGTCTATAAACGAATTTCTGGTGAAGTCTCCTGTGCTAAATTTAGAAGACATTGAATGGAAAAACCTTGTTATGCACTGGCCTCGTTCCGAGGATGAGGTACTGTCTATGATATCGCATGACAATTTGAACTTCTACTTTTCCGCATGTGCCTTACGGATCTTTTGCAGGAAATCTGCTCGAAAAGGAATTCCGGTTTGAAAAGAACGACAAGATATGGAAAATATGCTGCCCGCTGCTTTGCTCTTGTTAGTACCTGTTGTCCTGTATCACTGTACTTGCATACATACCTGGTTCATTATGTGACAGCAGTAATGATAGCTTGCTTATCAATTGTTCGCTCCAAATTATCTGATTTGTATGAATGGCTACATTAGTGTAGAATATATCCAATGCCAATGAATTTTTTTAGCTCTGCATTGTTCTTGTAAGTACATGCTGTCCTTTATCAGTGTACTTATATTGACAGGGAGTTTTTCATGTACCATCACTCTGCAGCTTATTTTCCTTTGCCCTCCATTTTCTACACATAAGATCTATATTTACTCTTACCATAAGGTTGGATAACACCGGTGATACTGAAGAAGTTTAGCTCTGCATTGCTCTTGGCTGTACCTTTTGCCTGTATCGCTGTACTTACATTTATAGCTACTTGGTTATGTAGCATCACTCTTCATCTTATCTTAAATATTCTCCATTTTTTCTTATATTGTCACATCTATATTTACTCTTAACAAAATGTAGAATAAAGGCAATGCTTATGAAGAAGATTCTGTGGTAAACTTCTTGAATTGCCCCCCCCCATCAGCATGGACAAGGGCTTTATAGAGCCTGCCTTCACCAATAATGTAAGTTTGACCTTCTCAAGCCTTCAAACTTTGTTGTGTATATTTGGTTAGGCATGACTGCAGCAGCTGTTTATTTTTGGTGTTTGCATCAAATTGCATGTTTAAAGTTTATTATGTACTTCATAAACAAAAGTTTGTCCTTCTCAATTTAAGTTTTCAGTTGTACAACTAAGTTCCTTCTTCATACCATGTAAATTAAACTATACAGAGCAAGTGATCTTATTTTGCCAATATGAAATGGGATAAATTGACAGCACACTAACCATTGATACTTATGAGTTCTTGATTTGTAATCCAGTGGTGTCGTGAAGCTGCCAACTCCTTCCAATGTCATTTCCTGCCATGTCTTGACCTGAACAATACCATATTGTGTTAATGCTATTTTAAACTGTGTCACTTTATTCATCAGTAAGAAATGTGATGAATTGTGAGCACTGATACTTATATGTGCAAAACCTGTCATCTGTCTGCTTGTTTATCTTTCAGAGTGAGGAGGATATAAGTGTCAAACAAGTGCAGTCTCATCAGCTTGCTCAGCTGCTTGCGCTGCCGCTCCCGAGCAGGGCTAACCTTTCTTGAACTCTATTGAAGTGATGTCGGTTTTGTATATTATTTTATCGGCATGTTTAATTGCACTGGTGGCGATCTTTGATGCCCAGTGTATGTAATCTGCTGTCTGCTTGTGCTTTTTTATCATAGTGGCGAACTTTGATGCCCAGTGGATGTAATATGCCGTAAATTCTTTATTGTATAGTCTAGGTTTTTTTTCTTATTCACGATGCTGCAGTTATTTTACTGTATATATATATATCCTGTCTTCGCAGTAAACCGGCCAAACCATAAAATTATGGTACATAATCAGGCCGTCATGCAAATCTCTATGTATGATCCGCATCATGAGCCCCGTCATCTTGGTCCGTTAATACGCCTAAATGTAAACTGGCCCACTAGTAGATTCGGGCCTTTAATAAGCCGAGTAAACCGCCGGCCCTATTTTCCCAAGAAAACTCAATAGGCTTTTAGGAGGCTGAAAAGTAGGTTGGGCCTGGAAAGTGCCGAACAGCTCACGGGCCGGCAGCAGCCCAAAATAGACCCCGGCCCATGATTGTGCCAATCAAATCATGGGCTTATAACAGGCCAAAATTGTCTCAGTCCTTGTTTGGCCTAATCAGATTATCGTCTGTGAGCAGGCCGGATGCAACCGGGGCCGTAGTTAGGCCCAACTATATGACGGGCTTTTAACAGGCCGAAATATTATAGGGCCGAAATGTTAAACGGGCCTTTAATAGGCCGAAACTAATATCAGGCCGAGTTACTAAATGGGCCTTTATCAAGTGGGCCCAAAAGCATAGCGTCTAGTTGACGGGCCGAATCTTATATGGGCCATAATTTATCCCAAAGCCTCTCAAAGGGCCGGACCTAATCTGGGCCGTAATTTGGCCCAGAACATGGTAGGCTTTTAACGGGCTGGATCTCATATGGGCCTTTATTAGGCCCGGAACATGGCAGACTGTTAATGGACCAGATCAAATATGGGCCGGCATTTGGCCCAAAACATGGCAGCCTACTAGTGTCATCAAAATCTTTTGGGCCTTCAGCTGGGCCGGCCCATTATGGTCGGTGAAATCTCGTGGGCCTTTAGCTGGGTCGGCCCATTATGGTCCGCAAAATCTTGTGGGCCTTTAGCTGGGCCGGCCCATTATGGTCCGCAAAATCTCGCGGGCCTTTAGCTGGGCCGGCCCATTATGGCCCGCAAAATCTTGTGGGCCTTTAGCTGGGACGGCCCATTATGGTCCGCAAAATCTCGTGGGCCTTTTGCTGGGCTGGCCCATTATGGACCGCAAAATCTTGTGGGCCTTTAGTTGGGCCGGCCCATTTAAACTTTATGGGCCATTTTTGGGCCGGTCCATGTGTCAACATTTCATAAGCGCATCTCGCCCATTGGATGAGTGACACCTGTGCCAACGGGGAGCTGACACATGTTTGCTCCAGCCAATGATGATTTTACACGTGGAAAATCGCCATTGGTCTGGGCTGTTAACGGGTTATCGGATCCAAAACCGGACCCGATAGCTTAACGGCGTTCCGTTACGGTGGATGCCATGTGTCGGTCACCCTTGATGAAAGCACTTCTATGACGCGCAATTTTTTGTCATGGAAGTGGACACTTCCGTGATGATAATTTTGGTAATGTCATGGAACACTTCTACGATAGCACAGGTATGACTATCTTGATTCTGTCATAAAATCGTCATGGATGTACATGCATGACAGAAAATGTGACCTACTGTGACAAACACGTATCATCACGGAAGTGTATTTTTTTGTAGTGAAAGGAGGTGAGTAGCATTCATCTTTAACGTGTGTTCGGATATTCACACCGCGCATGATTCGGTCTAAACCTCTATGCAGATTTTGCATGGCTGGATCACCAAGGCCGAGAAGATCAATGGCCCAGCGCAGCCGCCCGAAGAGCCCCGATCAGAGCAGCTGGAGAAGCTGTTGGTTGTGGTGCCTTATAAGGCACCTGACAAGAAGGACAAGAAGAAGGAGGTACTGGAGCCCAGGGAGGGCCTCCTCCATAGGGCTCATCCGGGCAACCGGTCCAGGGATGCTGCGGCCTCATTCGTACAGGATGGGGACGAGGAGGAAAGTGCCTCCTTGCATTCCAAGAAGAGGGCAGCGTTCGAGGACATTGAAGAGGTCCAATCCCCACAGGCCCTGAAGAGGCAGTACCGGCCCAAGCTGGTCCTGTCTGACAGCTCGGACACGGAGTCCGAAGTGTCTGAAAAGGTTTCGAAGAAGGAACCCAGGGTCAAGCCCCCAGCCGGCAGGTATGGAGCTGGTATTTTTAGCTACCTTGTTTTTAGTAATTCATTCTGGTCAGAGGCTAACTCTTTAGAATTGCAGCCCTCCACGCGACCGCCCCGCCGAGCAGACCTTAGACGGGACATCTCCGCCCGCTGAACCGGGGTCTGCGTCAGCCCCCAGCTAGACAGTTGGTCTGCGTCACGCTCTACGCCTCCCCTGATCCCTGAAGAGGTCGGGGAGGCGCGGTCCCGAAGGACTCCTCCTCCTGTGAACAAAGAGGGGGAGGTCGAGACCATCATGGCCGAGGTTAACTCCTTGGTTGCCGAAGACCAGGAGGGCGCTTCCATCCTAGACGGTGCGGAAAGGGAGTCCGGACCATTCGGACCCCATCAGTCGTCTGCTCCCGAGCCCCCGAGACCCTCGACGGCACATGTTCCTCCTTCCAGTGGGGAAGGGGTGGGGGAGCCAATGCCAGCGCCGAACACCTCCAAACGGGTGGCGGCTGGCTGGCTAGACGAGCTGGAGGAATTCATGAACAACTCCATCATCGTTGATGGGCACCGCAATCTTATGAGTGCGGTCATGCAAGGAGTTCGGTTCATCCAATCTGGACAGAACGACGTTGTCCAAGGCCTTGTAACATGCTTTGAGGTAAGTCAAGTAATACTCTTTTCCCGTAAGTTGGATTTAGTCCTTAGTTTAAGTATGCCATATCTGTAGTTGCCCCCAGGACTCTGCAAGGTTTGCAAAGAAAACCTGTGGAGGATTGCATTCTACAGACCATTTTTTGAAGTGGTGTGAACTTGTTTAATGCCATAGGCATCTTCTTTGGCCGTGACAGCTAATGCTACGGCTCTGCAGGAGATGGATCAGAAGCTCAAGCATTCTGATAAGGAGCTTGACCTTGTCAACAAGCGACTTGACGAGGCGCAAGGTAAGCCCTTTGATAAGATGTGTAATTGCTTGTAACATCCCAAAACTCTAAATTTTCGAATGTTATAATAAATAGATAGTTTTGATTGTTTGTTTGATTGTTGTGTGATTGATTGACTGAAAGTGAGTGAAATTTGAAACTTTTGAAAGTTAAATGAGAGGGAATAAAAGGACTTTCCCAAACTTTCATTTTGCATTTATGATCTCCATGAATTCAAATTCTTTTCAGATACAAAACCCTAGAGAGAAGATGACATGACTTCTTCCATTATAAAATGAAAAGGGTTTCTGAAAATATTTGAATTTCATTTGGAAATATTTCAAATTTCACACACTTTCAGTCAATCAATCACACAACAATTAAACAAACAATCAAAACTATCTATTTAATATAACATTCCAAAATTCAGAATTTTGGGATGTTACAAACCTACCACCCTTAAAATGAATCTCTTCCTCGAGATTCGGAGAGGCTAGAAAGAAATAGGTTAGGTTTGGGGGTCTTCTCAAAATCCATCGATCGTCGCAGGGGGTCTGGGTGCTACCACCCTTAGAAGCATGGTTACGGTCCCATAAATACTCACATACTCCTTCCTTATTCTTGACAGGGCCTGTCTTCTCAGATCTTCAGTATAATTCCTTCTCTGGCTCTTCCGGTAGTGGAATAACCTTTACCGCAATTCTTGTGTCCTTTTATCTTGGTAAGGTCCTTCTGAGACTGGGTCTTCTTAGCTGACGGGTCTGGTGCCAAAACTAAACAACTATCGATATCTCATGGTGGTCAACAATTTATGGTTTCTCCTGCAGGAAAATGGGTCTGGGCTTCGTTCTCACCGTATGACCTACGATTGGCAACAACTGGCTTGTACAAGGGAAAAAAATACTTATACCATTCTAAGGTTCAAACAAGGTTTTGATCGTCGTCTCTATACTATAGGCAAGTCACTCAGATTTAGCATTCCACATAGCAAGGCGAATAATAAGATTAAGTCGGTATGGTGATCAATCCATCCCGCACCCAAATCATTACCTTGTACATGGTTTAGCGAATCTCGCATTCTAACACTTGGTCATCCTCACAAGCATTGCAGAATTTCTCTTGTTCACGAACTGGGTTCGGATAAATCCATTGATTCTGCAAGCCAAACAAACATCTATCGTCCCTTCACAACTCTCAGGTTTTGCGTTACTCCTAAAAGATCGTCTGTCGATAAAGGCATATCTTCTTCCAGGGTTTTTCCTTCAGCAAGAGTGTGCTTGCTTCTTGGCAGGTCCTGGGGCCTGTGGGTTATGGCCCAACTCATCACTTGTAAACCTTGAACTCATCATCGGGGGCAACTGATCATTATTCCAACATCCAGCTTCCTAGCATACTTAAAATCCATCCAATTGTACTGTCTCTCCTCCTTCTATTGGCACCAAACTAAGACGTGATTACTCAAACTCATCATGGAGTTACAATTGCTCCATAACCAACATTCTACCTCCTTTATATCCAATAGTACTTCATCCCTTCATATTCTTGGGGTATCCAACATATCGAGATAAAACTCGTACTTATTTGTCCATAGTCCACCCGTGGAATATCATTATCTTTTCCAGGGGTCAAGGGTTCTCACAGGGTACTACCACCCTTAAAATACTCCGTTTCTTCCATAGAACATATTTCTCATATCCTCGAAAATGGTCAAAACCTTTCTTCATAAAATCCAAATCAGTACCAACGATGCCAACTTTTATTGATTCCCAAATTATTACATTCTCCTGCATTTCCATTACATGCCTCAACTCAACACCTCAATATAAAAGAAATGTTCCCTCTACTACTACTAGACTTCTCATAGACACAACTAATTATCACAAGTCTCCTTCTCCTTGGGAAAATCTCTGGCAAAGTGCCCTGCTTCATTACAACGAAAAAATATTACTTCCGACAAGTCTCGTGGTTTCTTTATGACTACATAGCCTCCTTGGGTCCTCGGCTTCCTTTTTGGGCAACTGCTGAAGTAGTGCCCTGACTCGTTGCACCTGAAACAGATGATATGACTCAGTTCCTTCCTGGAATCCAATCTACTTCTCTTCCTGGACTTTTCCGTTCCAATCAGGGCTTCTATTTCCTGTGGGTCATACTCTACTTCCACTGTTGGGAATTCTACTAGATCCCCATTCAGACAATTCTGGGAGATGTGTCCTTCTTCTCCACATGAATAGCAAGACTTGGTGCAAGGTCTAATTGGTTCTTCTTTAGGTGTGTCCTCCACCTCTTCCTTCATCACAATTTCTTCTAAAATTTCCATAAGGGCTCCTTTCATTGCTTCTTTCTTCTGCTAGATGGTTCTTTGTACCATGCGGTAAATGTGACACTGAGCAGGGTAGTGGGTAGTCCCTTCACACAAGAAACAAGTTACCTGCCTAGTGGGGCATTCTTCCTCTGGGTGACTTTCTTCACAATTAGGGCATTCATCCTTGGGCTCTTTATGGTTGTGTCCTATTTCCCACAGAGCTTGCATGCACAAGGCTTCTTCATATCATTTCCATAAGGCTTTAATTTCTGGAACACAAGCCAAGACTTTAACAATGTCAACTTAAATTCTTCCCAAGTGGTTACTCTTTGCCCTCCATTGATGGTTTGGTACAATATCCACCAAGTAGCAGCACCTCTTTCCAAGCACTGAAGAGCATGCTGGGTCATATCCTTTCGGACTATAGGGTTATTCTTCATGTGATCCTCCATGTTCTGAATCCATCGGTCCGTCTCCAATTGACTTATCGGTCCAGAAAATATGAGTTCATCTCCATTCATCCTCTATTGGGTCCATGGGTTTTTGGGGTGGGATAAGAGAGATCGAGAGGGATGCACACAATACATACAAAAGTTTTGAAAAGGCAGATTTTATTTGTGGCCGTCGAAAAAACATCAATCAAATGACAGCTTACAATCATCGCATCTAACGTAGGTATATAACAGGGGTTTGGTCTTCTAAAGGTCAATAAATCTTCAAAGTCGCCAAACTCTTCAAGTCTTGCTCATGTCTCTGATGGCTTCTTCCGATCGTGCTTGTCCTTCTCAAGTTCTTTTGCCAGATCATCTCTGTTGACGCGAAGTCTCTCATGACGTCCTATTCCTGAGTTGCATTTCAAACTTCTAGGTTTCAACATCCTTGCATGAACCATGGTCCTACTGTCCTTCAGTTCCTGACGAATCTCCGGTATCTCGAGGTTTTGCTCCTCCAGCTTGGCTACTTTCAGCTTCTAGGTCCTGAGTTCTTCACGAAATGCTTCCTTGTCAAATACAGCTTCCTGAAGGTTCATCTTAAACTTCCTGATGTAATACTCCAGATCATGGCGATACACCAGCTAAGGTTAAAACTGCATCCTTTGCTGATAGATGCTCCATCAGCCTTCTGCCATCCAATCCTTTCGAAGAAATGCATGCTTATCTCAGCACGGTGACAATAGAATAAGCGGGCGATAACATCATGGATAGCCGTGTTTCTGCTCTTGTCATTTCCATGAGCTATCATTCCATAGTTGATATCTCCTGTCTTAGGGTTTTCTTGACGAAACTATGAGTTCTAATGCTCCATGTTCCGGTCTTTCTCCGATACACCTTGATCTCGAGTATTGACAGCTTCCATAGTCTGCCAAGTTACATAAGGGTAGCCTTCCTAGGTCATACAAATCTGGGAATTCTTCAGAGCCTTCAAATTCTCCTAGTCTTCGGAGCCTTAAACCGTTGCAGTTTCCATTATTCTAATGCGCGGTAAATCCTCTTCATTTTGAAGTGGTCTTAGTTGTCCGATATCTTATACTTCTTGGAGTGGTCTCATCAGCCGAATCTTCGTGGTCAAAAGGGGAAAGGGGTATAGTCTAACTAAAAGGGAATATTTGATAAAGCTCAGAAAATAAGGGAGGAAAATATCTTTTGAAAATAAAGTTTTAGAGAAAAATATTTCCTATGGGCTTGCCAATCTGTAGGGTCACGTCCTACAGTCAACATGTGCTCTGATACCATCTTGTAGCGACCCGACCCAAATGGATCAAGTCTCTCTGCTTAAGTGTCATCCCTGGATCGGTATGCTGACACACAGAGTACTCGAGGATTTATAACAGAGGTAAATCACATGTACAAAGTAACGTAAATACTATTACCTCAATCCAAATAGCGGAACTAACTACAAGGTTGTGGATTCCCATCAACACCAACGGCAAAGTTGAGTGTAGAAATGGTAACCCTAACGTATCACTTGTCGTAAGATTCCTGCAACATGAGACGTTGTAGCCACAAAGGGTCAGTACATTGAATGTACTGGCAAATTCACACCACAGGATAATGATGAATAATAACTACCGCTACATGCATATAAGGCTGGTGGAGGCTCTATGGTTATAATGTTTTTGCGAAAAGCCAATTTTTCCCTACTGCAAAGGAATATATTTTATTTAACTACAAAGTTTGTTGAAAAACATTGAGAATGGTAAATCCCCATCTCAATCCCAATTAAAAGGTAATTAATAACCCAACAAAATCAATTTAGAGTGATGAGATCAACATGATAATCCAAGAACCAGATACTCAAGATGTCCATAACCAGGGACATGGCTAACCATGATTAGTTTGTACACTCTGCAGAGGTTTGTGCACTTTTCCCCATAAGACTCGATCTCCTCCGTTGGATTTCTCACACTACATGGTGTTTGAGAAACGGATGACCGAGACACAGTCTTTCAGAAGCATTAACTCTAACCCTGGGTAGACAGTACCAACCTATATCCCCTACATCTGCTAGCCTACCACTGGAAGAGGTCATGCAACATACTCAACTATGCTAGAGCCCATAATAGCTTGTGGCTGCACATGGAAGTTTCTAGCATGAATAATCTTATGATCCCTTTGAGCCTGGGTGGCGAACCATAGGATGATCACACGGGTTCCCCGGGATCTCCTAGGACAACACTGGTATATCCCCAGGTGTCCGGGCAAGTCCACTGGTATATCCCCAGGGTGCCCCTACCAATCCACCCAGATGTGTATCAAAGTAGCCACCTTAAGTTAAACCTTAGTTAACAATAATCTCTCACATCTTTCATGAATTCTCTCAAACCAATCCACGTCTACAAGCATAGCATAGCATAGCAGTATGAGCATAATGTAAAAGTAACTCCCAAGGTTTCAATGCAGGACAATATGTTCCTACCTCATCAACTACTACCGAAATTTGAAACTTTTGAAAGTTAAATGTGAGGAAATAAAAGGACTTTCCCAAACTTTCATTTTGCATTTATGATCTCCATGAATTCAAATTCTTTTCAGATACAAAACCGTAGAGAGAAGATGACATGACTTCTTCCATTATAAAATGAAAATGGTTTCTGAAAATATTTGAATTTCATTTGGAAATATTTCAAATTCAAAAACTTTATGCAACTCAATGATTTTCATCAGAGAAGATAAAATGACTTCTTCAAAACATATGAAATGTGAGTTGGAAGTTTAAAAGGATCAAATTTAAAGTCCTTTTGGAAATTATTTTGAATTTGGAGTTATTTGGGTTTTATTCAAATTATTTTTCTCCAAAAATAAAATATATAGAAATTAGGGTAAAATGATTCCCTACAATAGAAAATTGGAGAGAAATAGATTCGAAATTATTTAGGTATTTTGAAAATGATTTTTATTGGGTTTTATTGCAACAGTAGCACTGTTTGCTTTATTTAACATTTTGTGGATTTTATTTGAAGGTAGAAAAATGTTCAAGTCGTAGAAAATCTTTTTTTGAAAATTTTGATATATAATATGCCTATATTATATTTTTGATTTTTTTGTTTACCTTGTCTGTTTGTTTAAAAAAAAGGAGGCCTTGCCGACGGCGCCAGGCCGAGCCAACCGGCCCAAGCGAGCGCCAGGCCGGCCCAATCGCGCTCGTCCTCGACCTCCCGTAGAACTCCCGCGCCCGCACGGCATCGCCGCTGCCGTGTCCGCCGCGGACTTGCTCCCGCCGCCGCCTCTTTGGCCCCTCCTCCAAGCTGCCGCCTTTCCCCCTCCTCCTATATAAGGCCGGCCCCGGCCCCGCCTCTCTCTCCTCGCACAGAGCCTCCGTTCGCTCCTGACGCCGCCACCCGCATCTAGCGCCGCCGCCCAACGCCCTCGCCGCCACTGTCACTGCTGCTGCTGCCGCTTGCGCCGCCGCCTTGCCCTGCGCCGCAAGCCGCGCCGCAAGTCGCTGCCGCACCTCGCCGGAGCCGCCGTGCCGCCGTCCCATCTTACCGGAGTAACCACCGCCGTCGCCGGTTTTTTGGGTGCACCGGTATAGACCGTAAACCCGCCCTGTTTTTTTAGTTTGGTTTATTTGTTTTTAGATCGGTTTTCTTTTTAGTTAGATCTAATTAGTGAATGCTCACTAGTTTAGGTTTGTAGCGAACGGTTTTCGCTAGATTAGTATTTGTAGCGAACGATCGTTCTTTAGATTTTTCTTTTTCTGTTTTAATTTCGGCCAGGGACCCATCCATGAATATTTTATTTACAGATTAGTCTCTGTTCTTCAAACGTTCACTACTTTTCGCTCGTTTGTCCAAATTCAACGAAACCAACGCCAAATTCTTCGCCATGATCCCCTCTATCCAGTAAAACAACTTAAACATGTTTTTGAAAGTTTAGAATTTGTTTTCAAACAGATTTGAATTCAAACTTCTTTTGTTCATAACTTGAGTTTTATAAATCCGTTTGAGTTGATTCTTTTTGCAAATCGAAGCTCTTGACCTAAACTTTCTGATAAGGCCAAATCCACTTAATTTTGGTACTATTAGAAATTGTTTTATGTTGCAAGAGTAAATTGCTTGTTTTCGAAGTTTTCCGAGATCTTTTCTTCGATTCTTTTGCATGATTGCTTATGTGTGGTTACTATTGTTTGCTTTCGATAGATTGAACGGAGTGTGACGAGTAGAACTATCAGGAGTTATGAGTGTGAATCATCTTCATCAACAGTACAGGCAAGTTCACACTTTGATCATATCCCTTTCATACCCAATTTTTATGCATTAGTTTCACCCTCAAACATTGCATGGTTAGGAAATGATAACATGTGGGTATTGGGAAGTAGTTGATGAGGTAGGAACCTATTGTCCTGCATTCAAACCTTGGAAGTTAATTTTACGTTATGCTCATACTGCTATGCTATGCTCGTAGACGTGGATTGGTTTGAGAGAATTCATAAAAGATGTGAGAGATTATTGTTAACTAAGGTTTGACTTAAGGTGGCTACTTTAATACACATCTAGGTGGATTGGTAGGGGCACCCTGGGGATATACCAGTGGACTTGCCCGGACACCTGGGGATATACCAGTGTTGTCCTAGGAGATCCCGGGGAACCCGTGTGATCATCCTATGGTTCGCCACCCAGGCTCAAAGGGATCATAAGATTATTCATGCTAGAAACTTCCGTGTGCAGCCACAAGCTATTATGGGCTCTAGCATAGTTGAGTATGTTGCATGACCTCTTCCAGTGGTAGGCTAGCAGATGTAGGGGGTGTAGGTTGGTACTATATACCCGGGGTTAGAGTTAATGCTTCTGAAAGACTGTGACTCGGTCATCCGTTTCTCAAACACCATGTAGTGCAAGAAATCCAACGGAGGAGATCGAGTCTTGTGGGGAAAAGTGCACAAACCTCTGCAGAGTGTACAAACTAATCATGGTTAGCCGTGTCCCCGGTTATGGACATCTTGAGTATCTGGTTCTTGGATTATCATGTTGATCTCATCACTCTAAATTAATTTTGTTGGGTTATTAATTACCTTTTAATTGGGACTGAGATGGGGATTTACCATTCTCAATGTTTTTCAACAAACTTTGTAGTTAAATAAAATATATTCCTTTGCAGTAGGGAAAATTGGCTTTTCGCAAAAACATTATAACCATAGAGCCTCCACCAGCCTTATATGCATGTAGTGGTAGTTATTATTCATCATTATCCTATGGTGTGAATTTGCCAGTACATTCAATGTACCGACCCTTTGTGGCTGCAACGTCTCATGTTGCAGGAATCTTACGACGAGTAAGTGATACGTTAGGGTTATGATTTCTACACTCCTTTGCCGTTGGTGTTGATGGGAATCCACAACCTTGTAGTTACTTCCGCTATTTGGATTGAGGTAATAGTATTTACGTTACCTTATATATGTGATTTACCTCTGTTATAAATCCTCGAGTATTGTGTGTGTCAGCATACCGATCCAGGGATGACACTTAAGCACAGAGACTTGATCCATTCGGGTCGGGTCGCTACATTGATTGGTACCGGATATTCACGATCTGAACTGTATGCTAATTTTTTAATGTGATGATCCTGCAGCTGCCGCCGCCGAGGTCGAGGGCTTGAGAGAGGCCCTGAAGAAAGCCGAGGCAGAGACGGCCGTAAAGAAAACGGCCGCTGACAAGGCAGTGCCCGAGCTCAAGAAAGGCAAGCTCTTTGGTGAGTAGCACGAGGCTCGAGTAGCTGAGGTGCAAGTGGAGCTCCAGGATGCCGTTAAGAAGCTTGAGGTCCTTGAGAAGGAGCAGCGGGAGGGATCCTCTCAGCTGTCCAAGGCAGAGAACAAGCTCTAGGAGGCGAGTACCAAAGCGCGAGGTGTCCATGAAGAGCTTCGACAAGTCGGGCAAATTGCAAATAGTAAGAAATACTTACTACAGAGTGTGTTCGGAGGCAATAGGTTCGCCCTGCTGATGCGGGTCTGGCGCTCCGCAGGCGTCTTCGGCGAGCTTCCAAAGAATGTGGCGGCCGCCATGGAACATTATTCCTCTCATGAGGAGGACTCCAAGCAGCAGTTGCTCTGGTCACAGTTTTCGGCCTCCGAGCGACCTCCCCTCCTCAGCAACCAAATGAAGCAGCTGATGGAGCTGCATCGGATGACCGAACTGGCGCTGAAGGATCTATGTGTCCAGCTGTGGCCGGTCGAGCTGATTCCGGAGAGCTACTTTGGCTTAGTGCAGAAGATGCGGGATGCGCCGTTCCGCATTGACGCCATGAAGCGGTCAACATGCCTTGAGGGAGCTAGGATGGCATTTGGGAAGACCATGGTGCACTGGCCGAAGATTAACCCGATGGACATGGCCACTGGTCCTCCACCGAAGGGAAAGGAACATCGCCGTCTGGAGCAGTACTTTACACAGGTGATGAATGGCATGCGGGCAATAGAGGGCCAGTGTTCTAAAGATGAAATCATTGAGTGACTGTATTAAGTTTTATGATACGGACCTTATGCTTTATAATGCAGCCTCCGGACTTTATTTTGTCATGGTTTAATTTTGACTCATGTGAGGCCGTATGTTTATTTTGAAAGTTACCAGTCGTCGGATTTAGCCTCCAGGTGAATATCATAAGGGGTGTTTCATCGCTGCACTGTTACTCTTAGCAAACGTCTTGGTACCCGAAGGCGGTAGTGCGGGAGCGAGACTAGGTAATCAGACTATTCTGTTTTATTGCTTTCACTTAGCCATAGGAGCTTGATGGTGGGACTAAGGACTAATCCCCAATGCTTTGTGATGTACTTGGGAGTTGAGGCCTTCCCTTTCCACTCACGTAGTTAGTGTTAAGACCAACCCTTCATGTGACACGGTGAAATCGCCAATGAGTTTTGGAGTCAAACCCTCGTCATCGGATCGCTGACCAGTTCACACTTACTATGACTGTCAGTTTTCGCCTTTCTCCTCCCGAGGTACTTTACTGGGCTAGCCAGAAGCACAATCGCAGTTGTTTTCCCTTTACCCTCTTAGCCGAACATGTGGAACATAAGGGGTAAACACAGGAGCCGGGCAACCCAACTATTGACCCAAGACATAGTTCAGAACTGATGCATATAGTGCAATATCCGAGACGCTGAACACTCCGCGGAAAGCAGTGTCGGACTTGGTACGTGGAGCTGATGAGAAATCATGCTTTTAGAGGGTGGATTACATCACCATGCCAGGCTGTTCGAAGAGCGAGAGGGGGATTGGAAAGGAGGGAGGCAATCGCAAGATGCGGGTATCCGAACACCGTAAAGGGTATTTTTATTATTTCTCATAGGCTCAAGATGCCTAACCGTACAATTCGAACTCCAAAGACATTTATCAAAAAATTCTACAGAGTAAAGGTTTACGCAGGGCCTTGATGCATGAGTTGAAGCCTTAACTGTGCCCTGCTGCACGTCTGTGCCTTTGTTTCTGAGAAGTGGGGGTTGGGACCTTTAATAAAACCTTGAGGGGGGAGGGTCTTCCGATGAAGCTTAATGCTGGGGGGTCCGGAATTGACCTATGTACCATCCGAAGACAAGGTGGATCTGAAGTTCGGGCTATCCGAACATGTGGTGCAGATCTATTGACGTAGGTCTCACGGCTGCCCATGGTATTTTGAGCGCGAAATTGTGCTGACGAGGCATGTGGAGCGCGAAGATTTTGGGTGTGCCGTGGGGCACGCATCCCTATTTGCGGCCAACGCATGTGGGTTCCCATGACGGGGAATGGGTTCGGACCTATTTTCTATTGTCGCCGGCCTTTACGGCAGGCCGGTATCCGGACCCCTACGGTCCGGTTGTTTGTTCAGCCGCTAGGGCCGCAGTGTGCTCTTCGGTCCAAAGTGAGTGTTCCGTGTTGCCATTAACAGTTATGACGCCCGAAGGTCTGGGCATCTTCAACTTGAGGTACGTGTAGTGCGAAACGACATTGAATTTAGCGAACGCCATTCGGCCGAGGAGGGCGTGATAGCCGCTGCGAAAAGGTGCGATATTGAAGATCAAGTCCTCGCTTCCGAAGTTGTCCGGAGAGGCGAACATTACTTCAAGCGTTATTGTGCCCGTGCAGCGGGCCTCCACTCCCGGAATGACACACTTGAAGGTTGTAATGCCCCGAGACCGATGTGCCAGATGTCTTCCAGTTATTCGCCCTTGTTGCCATGTCATTCTCTAGTGTGTTGCACTTTGCCATGTCATCATGTGCATTTCATCTGCATGTTTTCAAAACTTGCATCCGTTCGGGTTTCCCAGTTCTCTCCGTTGTCTATTCTGAGCCCAACAACATTCGCACATGCCCGCGGCACCTCCGAAATATTAATTTTTTAAGTGGGATAAATTTTTTCTCGGAATGGATGAAAATTGGCGTGCGGCGTAGTTATGTTGTCGGTAGACCGCCTGCCAAGTTTCATCGTATTCGGAGTCCGTTTGATGCCCCAACTTATAATTATAGCGGCATTATAGCCGGTCAAACCGTCGGACGTTTTCGGTCTCCAGAAACCCGTGTCGGGCTGCCATTCTCCCTCTCTTCTCAGGCCAAGGCCTCCTGCACAGCCCACTAGCCCACCTACCTACCCCTCCACTCCGGACCGTCCGATGGCGATCGAACGGCTCTGAAACAGAGCAAAACTCCCCTCCTCTAGCTCCTTTCCCTATATAATCACCTTCCCCTACCAATTTTGGAACCCTAAACCCCCCTCCACCTACCTCTAGCCTCCTCCTCGGGATCCCTGCAGCCGCCAACCACCTTCCCCATCGTTTTCCACGCGGGCCAGCCCCTCCTCGCCACTTGGCGACGGCCAAGCGGCCAGCCGCCACCGCGTCGCCGCCCTCCAGCCAATCGGGCCGCGCCACATCACCGCCCCGTCCAACCCCGCACGGCCACACGTCCCTATGGGCAACCGCACCGCCATGGCCCGCCGGGCCCGGATCGGGCCCTCCCGGCCCAGATCCGCGCCGCGCCCCGCCGCCAGCGCCTCCCGAGTCGCGCCGCCCGCGCGCCTCCTTGCTGGCGCCGCTCGCCGACGTCTCCGGTGCCCCGCACGACCCCACCGCCGTCTGAGCTCGCCGCCGCCGTCGTCCGCCTCGCCCCCGCGCCTTGCCGTCCTCGCCTCCCTCGCCGAAGAGCTCGCCGGAGGCCTCCCCATCGCCAGATCCGGGGAATGGACGAGATCCACCACTCCTCCGAACCAAACGCCTCCACCGCGTCGTACCACTCCGTCCCGGGTCCTCCCCATCCACGCTTCAGCGAGATTGATTTCGTCTGTCCCTGGATCTGCATATCATCTGTGCATGTTTTACCTGCCATAACTTTGTGCATGTTGCTCTGATTTGAGTGTATGATATGCCAAACTGTTCCCCTCTTGCTGCTCTACAAGATGGTGTACTCTACATGCACGTTGTTATCCATCTTGCTGCCTTAATTATCGTTGCAAAAGTGCTAAGTGATATAATCTGTTGGAAGCTGCTGCAACATGTCATTTTGCCTTTTTCATAGCATTTTATCTGATTTTCTTTTGAGCATCATGCCTATATGTTAGAAGAATGATCATGTCATCTTTGTAGTGGTGTAATCCATTCTTCGTGATATACCCTGTGGTGACTAGCACCATCTTGTGAAGTAGGGTACTTGCTGTTACTGTTCTGTTAAGTCTGAAACAGTTATACTGTGATGCCATGTTTGCTTGATGCTACCATCAAATCTATGAATAATATGGAGATATTCATTGATCATGTTTTGATGCCCATTTTATTATATATCCATCCAGGCCCTTGTTTTCAATTATAACCTATTGTAGCTTGCTATTTTGGTGCCCTTAAATTGCTTAAAAATATAACTGTCGGCATGCCCAGTTTTCACCAAGTCTGTTATATCATCTTGCCATGTTCACTTGAAGCTATCATCAAATCCATTGCTCCAATGATCATGCTCAGTAATGATGTTTTGTTAAGGGTGTATAGTAAATTCTTGCCATGCTCTTTTATGCCATGATAAGTTCCTATAGTGTATACTTTTGTTGTCTCAAAGTATGCATCATGTCTGTTTCCAGCCTTTGTTTTTCAGTCTGGGAATCTGTTATGACTTGCCTATTTGTCTTGATGAATGCCATTGATCTAGATGTTATATGGAGATGCTTAGTAATCATGTTTTGTTATGTATAACCTATACTTTAATTCCATGCTTTTGGTTGCTATGATCTTGCACCGTAGCATCATTGTTTCATGCCTCCAACATGTCAAATGTTATTTCTGCTCACATGTATGCCCTGTTTTTCACTATCATAATCTGTGTTGTAAAGTGGCTTGTTGCATTGATCATGTTGGTTTAATATTGATGCCTATGAACCTGAACTTAATGTTATTTGAAGCATGTTATCTGTACTTGAAGTGCATATCAAATTCGCGCTCATATGGTTCCTGTAGCATGTTGTTTTGATGATTGCAAAGTGCCTAGTTGCTGTTTAGGCAGATGTTGTTACATCTTGTTTCGTGTGTATGTGTTGAACCGTTGCTCCGCTTTGATCATGCTCTATATGAAACTTGCTTGATTTTGCATGTAGTTTCATCATACCATGTTGCATCCATGTTTTGGAGTGTTTGTGATTGTGTTTTGCTTGCGTTGCATCAATGTCATGTTTAACTTGTTTTGCTCATATCTTCTAGGCCGTAGCTCCGAAGTAATTGAACCTTATATGTAAATTGACTAGAAAGACGCGTAGATCATCATGGTGCACTTTAACTTGCTGGTTAACAACATTAACATAATGTGTTATTCAGATCTGGACCAATTTCGAAATTTGCATATGGGTAGTTTTCGGAAATATTGTATGTTGATTCCGGCCTCATTTAAACTTGCTTTGATGTGGGGTTCTTGTATGCGTCATCTCTTCCATGAGTAGCATCATGTAGCCTTATCATGCATCATACTTGGATGAGCATCATGCCATGTTATGTGTTGCGTGTTTACCGTGTCGTTTGCTTCTTTTCGGTTGTGCTTCTTCTCGATAATTCCTGTTCCATTGGGATCGTGAGGATTCGTTCGGCTATGTTGGTTCGTCTTCTTCATGGACTCATGATGTCTACTACACAACCTTCTTGTTGTAGACATTGTTGGGCCTCCAAGTGCAGAGGTTTGTAGGATAGTAGCAAATTTCCCTCAAGTGGATGACCTAAGGTTTATCAATCCGTGGGAGGTGTAGGATGAAGATGGTCTCTCTCAAACAACCCTGCAACCAAATAACAAAGAGTCTCTTGTGTCCCCAACACACCCAATACAATGGTAAATTGTATAGGTGCACTAGTTCAGCGAAGAGATGGTGATACAAGTGCAATATGGATGGTAGATATACTTGCACTAGTGAAAATATAAAACAACAAGGTAACTAGTGATAGAAGTGAGCACAAACGGTATTACAATGCTAGGAAACAAGGCCTAGGGTTCATACTTTCACTAGTGCAAGTTCTCTCAACAATAATAACATAATTGGATCATATCACTATCCCTCAACATGCAACAAAGAGTCACTCCAAAGTCACTAATAGCGGAGAACAAACGAAGAGATTATGGTAGGGTACGAAACCACCTCAAAGTTATTCTTTCCAATCAATCCGTTGGGCTATTCCTATAAGTGTGACAAACAGCCTTGGAGTTCGTACTAGAATAACACCTTAAGACACAAATCAACCAAAACCCTAATGTCACCTAGATACTCCAATGTCACCTCAAGTATCCGTGGGTATGATTATACGATATGCATCACACAATCTCAGATTCATCTATTCAACCAACACATAGAACTTCAAAGAGTGCCCCAAAAAGTTTCTACCGGAGAGTCAAGACGAAAACGTGTGCCAACCCCTATGCATAGGTTCATGGGCGGAACCCGCAAGTTGATCACCAAAACATAAATCAAGTGAATCACGTGATATACCATTGTCACCACAGATACGCACGGCAAGACATACATCAAGTGTTCTCAAATCATTAAAGACTCAATCCGATAAGATAACTTCAAAGGGAAACCTCAATCCATTACAAGAGAGTAGAGGGGGAGAAGAAACATAAGATCCAAATATAATAGCAAAGCTCGCGATACATCAAGATTGTATCACCTCAAGAACACGAGAGAGAGAGAGAGAGAGAGAGAGAGAGAGAGAGATCAAACACATAGCCGCTTGTACATACCCTCAGCCCTGAGGGTGAACTACTCCCTCCTCATCATGGAGAGCGCCGGGATGATGAAGATGGCCACCGGTGATGGTTCCCCCCTTCGGCAGGGTGCCGGAACAGGGTCCCGATTGGTTTTTGGTGGCTACAGAGGCTTGCGGCGGCAGAACTCCCGATCTATTCTGTTCCCCGAAGGTTTTAGGGTATATGGGTATATATAGGAGGAAGAAGTACGTCAGGGGAGCCACGAGGGGCCCACGAGGGTGGAGGGCGCGCCCAGGGGGTGGGCGCGCCCCCTGCCTCGTGCCTTCCTCGTTGCTTTCTTGACGTGGACTCCAAGTCCTCTGGATTGCTTTCCTTCCAAAAATAACTTCTCCAGAAGGTTTCATTCCGTTTCGACTCCGTTTGATATTCCTTTTCTTCAAAACACTGAAACAAGGGAAAAAACAGGAACTTGCACTGGGCTCTGGGTCAATAGGTTAGTCCCAAAAGTAATATAAAAGTGCATAATAAAGCCCATAAACATCCAAGATGGATAATATAATAGCATGAATACTTCATAAATTATAGATACGTTGGAGACGTATCAGCATCCCCAAGCTTAATTCTTGCTCGTCCTCGAGTAGGTAAATGATAAAAGAAAGAATTTATGAAGTGTGAATGCTAGCTGGTGCATAGGTTTGATCAATGATAATTTCAATCACCTTTTCTAGCATCATCATATGTCATAACAGTAGTTCAACTCATAGAACTTTTCATGATCAAGTAACAAACTATTCACATGTTACAGCATAGATCATAAACTTTCTTGAAAACTAACAAACTATGTTCTTAGTCATCAAACAATTACAATTCATCTTATTTTCAGGAAGAGTCTATGTCAGAGCTTTGATTCAGCAAACTTCACATACTCAACTATCTTTTAGTCTTCCACGATTACTACCAGTCAAAGCATATTTTTAGAACAAATAGTATTCATCGAACACAGAGAAAGATAGGGGCTTAATGTTTTGCCTCCCAACCTTTTACCTCAAGGGTAATGTCAACAATAATAATTCATGCTCAAATACATTTGAATGGCCATATATGCTTAGATCTTTCCATCATATGATGCTTGCCAACTAAAGAGTGGGTTGGAATGAGAAGGAATACTACTGACTCTTGCATAAAAGTAAAAGATAGGCCCTTCGCAGAGGGAAGCAGGGATTTGCAGAGGTGCCAGAGCTCGAAGCAGAAACAGAGATGAAAATAATTTTGAGAGGTATGCTTTCATTGTCAACATAACGACCAAGAGTTACCAATATCTTCCATACTACATACATTATAGGCGGTTCCCAAACATAAAGGTAAAGATTTTTACTCCCCCTCCACCAACAATCATCAATCCATGGCTTGCCCGAAACAACGGGTGCCTCCAACTAACATC
Source organism: Triticum aestivum (assembly GCF_018294505.1). NCBI lineage: Eukaryota > Viridiplantae > Streptophyta > Magnoliopsida > Poales > Poaceae > Triticum > Triticum aestivum. Next base: position 265,759,562 of record NC_057802.1, read on the forward strand.
AACCTGGGGGAGTTTTGTTTGCAATTATTTTTGACTTGATTTCGATCTTTTGATCATGGGACTGGGCATCCCAGTTACCAGCCATTTTCTCGTGAATGATGAGCGGAGTCCACTCATCGTGAGAATAACCCACCTAGCATGGAAGATACTGCTAACCCGTAGTCGCTACATGAGCGATTCGGGCATACAAAACAGATTATTATTTGAAGGTTTAGAGTTTGGCACATGCAAATTTACTTGGAACGGCAGGTAAATACCACATATAGGTAGATATGGTGGACACTCATGGAAGAAACTTGGTTCAAGGAATTTGGATGCACAAGCAGTATTGCCACTTAGTACAGATATTTTGGCTAGCAAAGGATTCTAAATAGCAAGCACCACATGTTAGAGGATCCAAAACAATATAACTTATACAAATATACCCAAGCATAACTCATTATGTTGTCTTCCTTGTCCAACTTCAACTAATTTGCTCAGGTTTGAAAATAATTAATGGGGATCACAATCATAGAAGATGTCCAAGATAGTATATTTATATGTGAAATCTCTCTTCCGTCAATATTCTTTCATGAATTGTTCAAGTGACCAATACAATGTTTGCTAACCTTCAATAAATTTACCACCTCTACTTCTTATATGTAAAGGCATTACTCCCCATGGGAAAAGCATATGAAACATATATAATTTCAGATTTATGACATTCAAATCATTCAACCATTTACTCATAGGATATAAGTGAAGCACACGAGTAAATGACAAACTACTCCAAAAAGATATAAGTGAAGATCAATGAGTAGTTAAATAATTATATAGCTATGCGAAGACTCTCTCTCATTTAAGAATTTCAGATCTTGGTATTTTATTCCAACAGCAAGCAAAGCAAAAGAAAATAAAATGACGCTCCAAGCAAAACACATATCATGTGGTGAATAAAAATATAGCTCCAAGTAAAGTTACCGATGATTGAAGACGAAAGAGGGGATGCCTTCCGGGGCATCCCCAAGCTTAGGCTCTTGGTTATCCTTGAATATTACCTTGGGGTGCCTTGGGCATCCCCAAGATTAGGCTCTTGCCACTCCTTATTCCATAGTCCATCGAATCTTTACCCAAAACTTGAAAACTTCACAACACAAAACTTAACAGAAAACTCGTGAGCTCCGTTAGCGAAAGAAAACAAAACACCACTTCAAGGTACTGTAATGAACTCATTCTTTATTTATATTGGTGTTAAACCTACTGTATTCCAACTTCTCTATGGTTTATAAACTATTTTACTAGCCATAGATTCATCAAAATAAGCAAGCAACACACGAAAACAGAATCTGTCAAAAACAGAACAGTCTGTAGTAATCTGTAACTAACGCAAACTTCTGGAACTCCAAAAATTCTAAAATAAATTGGTGGACCTGAGGAATTTGTCTAGTAATCATCTGCAAAAAGAATCAACTAAATAGCACTCTCCAGTAAAACGTTGAAGCTAATCTCGTGAGCGCTAAAGTTTCTGTTTTTTACAGCATGATCATAAAGACTTCACCCAAGTCTTCCCAAAGGTTCTACTTGGCACATACACTAATTAAAACATAAAACCACATCTAAACAGAAGATAGATGGATTATTTATTACTAAACAGAACCAAAAAGCAAGAAACTAAAATAAAATTGGGTTGCCTCCCAACAAGCGCTAACGTTTAACGCCCCTAGCTAGGCATGATGATTTCAATGATGCTCACATAAAAGATAAGAATTGAAACATAAAAAAAATCATCATGAAGAATATGACTAACACATTTAAGTCTAACCCACTTCCTATGCGTAGGGATTTTGTGAGCAAACAACTTATGGGAACAATAATCAACTAGCATAGGAAGGCAAAACAAGTATAGCTTCAAGATTTTCAACACGTAGAGAGGAAACTTGATATTATTGCAATTCCTACAAGCATATATTCCTCCCTCATAATAATTTTCAGTAGCATCATGAATGAATTCAACAATATAACTATCACATAAAGCACTCTTTTCATGATGCATAAGCATAGAATTTTTGTTACTCTCCACATAAGAAAAATTCTTCTCATGAATAGTAGTGGGAGCAAACTCAACAAAATAACTATCACGTGAAGCATAATCCAATTGAAAATTAAAATCATGATGACAAGTTTCATGGTTATCTTTATTCTTTATAGCATACGTGTCATCACAATAATCATCATAAATAGGAGTCATGCTTTCATCATAATAAATTTGCTCATCCAAACTTGGGGGGACTAAAAATATCATCTTCATCAAACATAGCATCCCCAAGCTTGTGGCCTTGCATATCATTAGCATCATGGGTATTCAAAGAATTCATACTAACAACATTGCAATCATGCTCATCATTCGCATATTTTATGCCAAGCATTCTATGTAATTCTTCTTCTAGTACTTGAGCACAATTTTCCTTCCCATCATTTTCACGAAAGAAATTAAAAAGATGCAGCATATGAGACAAACTTAATTCCATTTTTTGTAGCTTTCTTTTACAGACTAAACTAGTGATAAAACAAGAAACTAAAAGATTCGATTGCAAGATCTAAAGATATACCTTCAAGCACTCAACTCCCTGGCAACGGCGCCAGAAAAGAGCTTGATGTCTACTACACAACCTTCTTCTTGTAGATGTTGTTGGGCCTCCAAGTGCAGAGGTTTGTAGGACAGTAGCAAATTTCCCTCAAGTGGATGACCTAAGGTTTATCAATCCATGGGAGGTGTAGGATGAAGATGGACTCTCTGAAACAACCCTGCAACCAAATAACAAAGAGTCTCTTGTGTCCCCAACACACCCAATACAATGGTAAATTGTATAGGTGCACTAGTTCGGCGAAGAGATGGTGATACAAGTGCAATATGGATGGTAGATATAGGTTTTTGTAATCTGAAAATATAAAAACAGCAAGGTAACAAGTGATAAAAGTGAGCGACGGTATTGCAATGCTTGGAAACAAGACCTAAGGTTCATACTTTCACTAGTGCAAGTTCTCTCAACAATAATAACATAATTGGATCATATAACTATCCCTCAACATGCAACAAAGAGTCACTCCAAAGTCACTAATAGCGGAGAACAAACGAAGAGATTATGGTAGGGTACGAAACCACCTCAAAGTTATTCTTTCCAATCAATCCGTTGGGCTATTCCTATAAGTGTCACAAACAGCCCTAGAGTTCGTACTAGAATAACACCTTAAGACACAAATCAACCAAAACCCTAATGTCACCTAGATACTCCAATGTCACCTCAAGTATCCGTGGGTATGATTATACGATATCCATCACACAATCTCAGATTCATCTATTCAACCAACACATAGAACTTCAAAGAGTGCCCCAAAGTTTCTACCGGAGAGTCAAGACGAAAACGTGTGCCAACCCCTATGCATAGGTTCATGGGCGGAACCCGCAAGTTGATCACCAAAACATACATCAAGTGAATCACGTGATATCCCATTGTCACCACAGATACACACGGCAAGACATACATCAAGTGTTCTCAAATCATTAAAGACTCAATCCGATAAGATAACTTCAAAGGGAAAACTCAATCCATTACAAGAGAGTAGAGGGGGAGAAGAAACATAAGATCCAACTATAATAGCAAAGCTCGCGATACATCAAGATCGTATCACCTCAAGAACACGAGAGAGAGAGAGAGATCAAACACATAGCTACTAGTACATACCCTCATCCCCGAGGGTGAACTACTCCCTCCTCGTCATGGAGAGCGCCGGGATGATGAAGATGGCCACCGGTGAGGGTTCTTCCCTCCGGCAGGGTGCCGGAACAGGGTCCCGATTGGTTTTTGGTGGCTACAGAGGCTTGCGGCAGTGGAACTCCCGATCTATTCTGTTCCCCGAAGGTTTTAGGGTATATGGGTATATATAGGAGGAAGAAGTACGTCAGGGGAGCCACGAGGGGCCGATGAGGGTGGAGGGCGCGCCCGGGGGGTGGGCGCGCCCCCCTGCCTCGTGCCTTCCTTGTTGCTTTCTTGACGTGGACTCCAAGTCCTCTGGATTGCTTTCCTTCCAAAAATAACTTCTCCAGAAGGTTTCATTCCGTTTCGACTCCGTTTGATATTCCTTTTCTTCGAAACACTGAAACAAGGGAAAAAACAGGAACTGGCACTGGGCCAATAGGTTAGTCCCAAAAGTAATATAAAAGTGCATAATAAAGCCCATAAACATCCAAGATGGATAATATAATAGCATGAATACTTCATAAATTATAGATACGTTGGAGACGTATCAACTCATTCTTCTTCCTAGCGGGATTTCAGGCAAGATGACCGTCACCTTGGATCTCACTACTATATTTGCTATGCTAGTTGTCTCGATGCTATCGCTATGTTGCGCTACCTACCACTTGTTTATCAAGCCTCCCAAATTGCCATGACAGCCTCTAACCTTTTTCACCATCCTAGCAAACCGTTGTTTGGCTATGTTACCGCTTTGCTCGACCCCTCTTATAGCGTTGCTAGTTGGAGGTGCAGTGCAGGTTGTTCCATGTTGGGACATGGATATCATGGGATATCACAATATCTCTTATTTAATTAATGCATATATACTTGGCAATGGGTGGAAGGCTCGGCCTTTTTCCTGGTGTTTTGTTCCACTCATGCCACCCTAGTTTCCGTCATATCAGTATTATATTCCTTGATTTTGCGTTCCTAACACGGTTGGGTTTATGGCCCCCCCTTGACAGTTTGCTTTGAATAAAACTCCTCCAGCAAGACCCAACATTGGTTTTACCATTTGCTCAAATAATAACTAAACATGATAATAAACTTGACGCATAGGGAGTTAGCGCTACCCGAGGTTCGGTTATTCAACATAATACAGGGGGCCAGTGCTGCTGGCGCTGGTCCAAACTAGAGTTGTGTGCGGCTTCCCCCGGGGAAACTCGGGCCTCATTCGCTTACGCTGCGCTCATCCGGTCATGGCCTGAGACGAGATACGCGCAGCTACTATCAGGGTGTCAGCACGCCGGGAGGTCTTGCTGGACTTGTTTTACCATTGTCAAAATATCTTGTGAACCGGGATTCCGAGTTTGATCGGGTTGTCTCGGGAGGAGGATTTTCCTCCGTTGATCGTGAGAGCTTGTCATGGGCTAACTTGGGACACCCTTGCAGCGTTTGATCTTTCGAAAGTTGTGCCCGCGGTTATGTGGCAGATGGGAATTTTTAATATCCGGTTGTAGAGAACTTGACACCAGATCCGAATTAAAATACACCAACCGTGTGTGTAACCATGACTGTCTCTTTTCGAGTGAGTAGAGAAGAGAACACGGTGGGGTTATGTTTGAACGTAAGTAGTTCAGGGTCACTTTTTATCATTATTAGTTTGCGACCGTTTGTGTAGTTGCTCTTCTTACTCTTGCACTCGTAAGTTGGCCACCATACAATGCTTAGTGCTGCTGCAACCTCACCACTTATCCTTTCCATACCCATTAAGCTTTGCTAGTCTTGGTACCCATGGTAATGGGATTGCTGAGTCCTCGTGGCTCACAGATTACTAAAATTACAGTTGCCGGTACAGGTAATGCGATGCTCATGACGTGAGAGCGATGTTTACTTGTTTTGGAGTTCTTCTTCTGCTTGTTCTTCGATCAGGGGATTGGTCTGGGTCGGCAGCCTAGGCTAGCAGGGTGGATGTAGTTTGAGTGTCTGTTTGTGTTTCATCCATAGTCGGATGTTGTTCTCATGTATGATGTTTGATGTATTGGTGAGGCAATTGTATGTCTTTGTATGTATCCCCAACAATTATGTACTTGGTATGATGTAATGATATCCACCTTGCAAAGCGTTTCAATATGCGGCTCTATCCTTGGTGGGACCTTCAAGTTCCTCTCGGATAGGATCGCATATTGGGCGTGATAAAGGTGGTGTTACTAGGTTTGATCCTTGACGAGTCGATCCCCATCTTCCTCACTATGTCTTCATATATCAGATTGAGGCTACTGCCTCCGTGCATGAGGACGCTGGTGAGGTGGAATCCATCAATGATAGGGTCGAGCACTAAGGCTGCAGACCCTCCATGGCGTATGCTGGTCGGGTGATCCCTGCGATTGAAAGTGATCGGGCAGGCTGACCATGGGTTAAACTTCGGCGCCACGGGCTCGACGGCATATACGTCCCGTAGCGCTCACTTCCTCTCCGTCTTTGGTATGTGGGTTGCGTAGATCATGTTTACCAGTTCAACCTCGAAAGGGAAGGGTTTCTGGCCTCCACTGTCCAGCATGCAGGGCACATCATCGTCCTTGCTCCATGGGCTTTTGCCAGAGTCTTCGGCTGTGAGCTTGCCGGCTTGTTTTATCACCCAACAGTTACGGTTGGAGTGGTTGGCAGGTTTCTCTGGTGTGTTGTGGATCTGGCAGGGCCTGTCCAGAATTGCGCCTAATCTAGATGGGCCATCAATGTTTCCTTGAGGGTCTTTCTTTCAGGATCCAGACTTAGGGTTTAGGAATTCAGCATTTACTGTCGTATCCTCACCATTGCCGTCATTGTGGCGACGTTCATTCTTGCTGCACCGTGGCTTTTCGTTTGTGTCCCGAAACTCAAAGGTACCGGGTGTATCAGGGTTGGTGTTTTTACGAGCGAGCCAACTGTCCTCGCCTGTGCAAAAGCGGGTCACGAGAGAAGTAAGGGCTGCCATCATTCTTGGTTTGTCCTGGCCGAGCTATCGCACGAGCCATTAGTCCTTGACACTATGCTTGAAAGCGGCGAAGGCTTCGGCATCCGAACAGTCGACAATCTAGTTTTTCTTTGTCAGGAATCGGTTACAGAATTGTCAGGCAGATTCCCCGGGCTATTGTGTTATGCGATTTAGGTCGTCGGTGTCGGGAGGCCGGACATAGGTGCCCTGAAAGTTTGCTCGAAAAGCGTCCTCGAGCTCTTCCCAACAGCCTATAGTCCTCGGGAAGGCTGGTCAACCACTGTCGAGCTGGTCCTTTAAGCTTTAGCGACAAATACTTGATGGTGTTGAGATCATCTCCTCGAGCCATATGAATGTGAAGGAGGAAGTCTTCTATCCATATGGCCGGGTCTGTGGTTCCGTCGTATGGTTCGATGTTCACAGGCTTGAAGCCTTCCGGGAATTGGTGCCGCATCACCCTTTCTGTCAAGCACAGGGGGTGTGACGGGCCCCGAGCTCGGACTATATCGCGTCGGAGGTCTTCGGCCATCCGAGTTCGCTGCTCCCGAACTCTATCGTTTCGTTTCAGCCGGTCGTAATATCCTTCCCGGTAAGTACGCGGGTCTTCTTTGGGTCCGTAGATGGACCTGGTATGGCCTGCCCGAGCGTCCAGGACACAACGAAGGTCATATTCGTAGGCAGTCCGCACTTTATCCTTACCATAACGGCGAGGTGGGGCGGCAGGGTGCTCGGCCTCGTCAGCTTCTCTGTCCCGCCCTCTAGGGGGACGGTCCAGCTGTTCAGCGTAGGTGTATGTTGAACGCATTGGCTCTACGGCCTCGTCGTCGAATTGCGGCAGTAATCGTCACATTGGATAACTTTTTATTGGTCGTTCGTGACCGTACCCCTCTTCGGCGGCTAGGACTTTAGTCCATCGGTCGTTGAGGGTTTCCTGCTCGGCCTTGATCCTGCGTTATTGTTTCTTCATGCTACAGGTGGTGGCTAAAAGCCTTCGCTTGAACCGTTCCTGCTCCAGCGGGTCTTCGGGGACGAGGAAGTCTTCATCCCCGAGGCTGGCCTCCTCTTTAGAGGATGGGAGGTAGTTGATGTCTTCGGATTCTTCAAGGTCTCCTGGATTGGGCGGGTCCTCCTGCCCCGCGGGGTCATCCTGCTGATATTCATCGGTTGTGGCTCCTGCGAGGTCATCTGTATTATTTGCGGTACCGTTTTCCACGGAGTCTGTGTTGCTCGGATGGCTTCGACATGCCTTTGACTAGCGGTGTTGTCTGAGGTGTTTGGGCGGCTCATCTCCGGGCTTGTTATTGTCCTGATTGGGAGCGATGTCATCATCCTTGGGGGTGTCCACCACGTCGATATCATAGGTAGACGTGGCCGACAAGTGGCCGGTGACGGGGGCCCAACATCGGTGCTAACCGTGGCTCTGCTATCCTCGTCCATATATTTGGCGTTTTCCAAATTATAAACTAGCGTGTCGTTAAATCTTCGGCAGTGGCTACCAAGTGGGTGGTGGGTGGGATGTAAAATTCCCTATGGTATGCCTCGAAGGGCCGCTGATTGTGGGCTAAAGGCTGGTTCTCCCCGATGGTCATCCTCTGGATTCGGTCCAGTGCCTTGCTTAACATATCGAGGGTCATCGAATTTGAGGGCTCTAGGCCAAATTCCGTTGTAACGGGGCGGGGGCTGTCTGTGGCCTAGCCGATCCCTCGCCTCCGCGGGCCGAGCTATTTCGGGATATGGGACCGGATCCTCAAGGGGGGCCGGATTATCCCAGGAGACTGAGGGTGGGCCTTGGTCCTCACATATAGTTTCCATGCCAGGATTTGAGGTCGAGCCGTTTAGGGCCGGGGGTGACCCCCGGCCATCGGTCGTGGACTCGTCGCAAGGGCTCAAGGCCAGCAGAGGGTTGTGAAGGAAGGGTTCGGCCGAGATTGACTCTTGGTTTCCGTCTCCCAGTTTCGCCTCGAGGGCCGAAGATAGGTCCTCCGCGGATATGGTGAGTCCGTCTGAAGGTGGAGTCTCGCCCCCGCTTGGAGGGGAGCCCTCCTGGCTCGAAGCTGTTTGGAGGACTGGGGCCGATCCGTAGATCGGATCAGATGGGGACTCCTGAGCGGGCGCGACAAGGCCTGCGTGGGTGCGGGAGAGGGCAGTGAATTCAGCGAATACTAGATCGCAGTGCAAATCTGCAACGTATTCCAGATTGCCGAATCGAGTTTGGTATTCAAGAGCGAAGTTATCGATCTGATCCAGACGACCAGTCGGGTCAGCATGCAGCACGATGCTACCAAACGTGGAGAGCTGCCCGGGGACGAAGAGGTCCCCGGAGCTAATGCCTTCTCCTATGATTAGGCGAGCCATCGATCCTTGGGCGACCCCATAGTGGGGCTCTCAATGAAAGCACCAAGGTCGGTGTCAAAACCGATAGACCTCAGGGTAGGGGGTCCCGAGCTGTGGGTCTACAATCGATGGGGAACAAGGGACAATGTGTTGGGGAACGTAGTAATTTCAAAAAAAAAATCCTACGCACACGCAAGATCATGGTGATGCATAGCAACGAGAGGGGAGAGTGTCGTCCACATACCCTCGTAGACCGTTAAGCGGAAGCGTTATGACAACGCAGTTGATGTAGTCGTACATCTTCACGATCGACCGATCCTCAGTACCGAACGTACGGCACCTCCGCGTTCAGCACACGTTCAGCTCGGTGACGTCCCGCGAACTCACGATCCAGTAGATCTCGAGGGAGAGTTTCGTCAACACGACGCTGTGGTGACGATGTTGATGAAGCTACTGACACAGGGCTTTGCCTAAGCACCGCTACGATATGACCGAGGTGGATTATGGTGGAGGGGGCACCGCACACGGCTGGGAGAGATCAATGATCAACTTGTTGTGTCCTAGGGTGCCCCCCTGCCCCCGTATATCAAGGAGTAAGTGGGAGGCCGGCCGGCCCCTGTAGGGCGTGCCAGGAGGAGGAGTCCTCCTCCTAGTAGGAGTAGGACTCCCCTTTCCTACTCCTACTAGGAGGAGGAAATGAAGGAGGAGAGGGAGAAGGAAGGAGAGGGAGGAAAAAGGAGGAAAGGGGGGCCGGCCCCCTAGTCCAATTCGGTTTGGGCTAGGGGGGCCGCGTGCCCTGCCTCCTCTCTTCCACCACTTGGCCCATGAGGCCATTACTTCTTCCTCGTATTCCCGTAACTCCCCGGTACCCCGAAAAATACCCGAATCACTCGGAACCTTTCCGATGTCCGAATATAGTCGTCCAATATATCAATCTTTACGTCTCGACCATTTCGAGGCTCCTCGTCATGTCCCCGATCTCATCCGGGACTCCGAACTACATTCAGTACATCAAATCACATAAACTCATAATACCAATCGTCACAAAACTTTAAGCGTGCGGACCTACGGGTTCGAGAACTATGTAGACATGACCGAGACACTTCTCCGGTCAATAACCAATAGCAGAACCTGAATGCTCATATTGGCTCCTACATATTCTATGAAGATCTTTATCTGTCAAACCGCATAACAACATGCGTTATTCCCTTTGTCATCGGTATGTTACTTGCCCGAGATTCGATCGTCGGTATCTCAATACCTAGTTCAATCTCGTTACCGGCAAGTCTCTTTACTCGTTCCGTAATGCATCATCCCGCAACTAACTCATTAGTCACATTGCTTGCAAGGCTTATAGTGATGTGCATTACCGAGAGGGCCCAGAGATACCTCTCCGACAATCGGAGTGACAAATCCTAATCTCGATCTATGCCAACTCAACAAACACCATCGGAGACACCTGTAGAGCACCTTTATAATCACCCAGTTACGTTGTGACATTTGGTAGCACACAAAGTGTTCCTCTGGTATTCGGGAGTTGCATAATCTCATAGTCATAGGAACATGTATAAGTCGTGAAGAAAGCAATAGCAACATACTAAACGATCAAGGGCTAAGCTAACGGAATGGGTCAAGTCAATCACATCATTATCCTAATGATGTGATCCCGTTAATCAAATTACGACTCATGTCTATGGCTAGGAAACTCAACCATCTTTGATCAACGAGCTAGTCAAGTAGAGGCATACTAGTGACACTATGTTTGTCTATGTATTCACACATGTATTATGTTTCCGGGTAATAAAATTGTAGCATGAATAATAAGCATTTATCATGATATGAGGAAATAAATAATAACTTTATTATTGCCTCTAGGGCATATTTCCTTCAGTCTCCCACTTGCACTAGAGTCAATAATCTAGTTCACATCGCCATGTGATTTAACATCAATAGTTCACATCTTTATGTGGTTAACACCCATAGTTCACATCGACATGTGACCAACACCCAAAGGGTTTACTAGAGTCAGTAATCTAGTTCACATCGCTATGTGATTAACACCCAAAGAGTACTAAGGTGTGATCATGTTTTGCTTGTGAGATAATTTTAGTCAACGGGTGTGTCAAATTCAGATCCATAAGTATTTTGCAAATTTATATGTCTACAATGCTCTGCATGGAGCTACTCTAGCTAATAGCTCCTACTTTCAATATGTATCCATATTGAGACTTAGAGTCATCTGGATTAGTGTCAAAACTTGCATCGACGTAACCCTTTACGATGAACCTTTTGCCACCTCCATTATCGAGAAACATATCCTTATTCCACTAAGGATAACTTTGACCGTTGTCCAGTGATCTACTCCTAGATCACTATTGTACTCCCTTGCTAAAATCAGTGTAGGGTATACAATAGATCTGGTACATAGCATGGCATACTTTATAGAACCTATGGCTGAGGCATAGGGAATGACTTTCATTCTCTTTCTATCTTCTGCCGTGGTCGGGTTTTGAGTCTTACTCAATTTCACACCTTGTAACACAGGCAAGAACTCTTTCATTGACTGTTCCATTTTGAACTACTTCCAAATCTTGTCAAGGTATGTACTAATTGAAAAAACTTATCAAGCGTCTTGATCTATCTTTATAGATCTTGATGCACAACATGTAAGCAGCTTCACCGAGGTCTTTCTTTGAAAAAATCCTTTTAAATACTCTTTTATGCTTTCCAGAAAATTCTACATTATTTCCGATCAACAATATGTCATTCACATATATTTATCAGACATGCTGTAGTGCTCCCACTCACTTTTTTGTAAATACATGCTTCATCGCAAGTCTGTATAAAACTATATGCTTTGATCAACTCATCAAAGCGTATATTCCAACTCCGAGATGCTTGCACCTGTCCATAGATGGATTGCTGGAGCTTGCACATTTTGTTAGCATCTTTAGGATCGACAAAACCATCTGGTTGCATCATATACAATTCTTCTTTAAGAAATCCATTAAGGAATGTAGTTTTGACATCCATTTGCCAGATTTCATAAAATGTGGCAATTTGCTAACATGATTCGGACAGACTTAAGCATCGCTACGAGTGAGAAAATCTCATCGTACTCAACACCTTGAACTTTGTCAAAAACCTTTTTCGACAAGTCTAGCTTTGTAGATAGCAACACTATTATCAGCGTCCGTCTTCCTCTTGAAGATCTATTTATTTTCTATGGCTTGCCGATCAACGGGCAAGTCAACCAAAGTCCACACTTTGTTCTCATACATGGATCCCCTCTCAGATTTCATGGCCTCAAGCCATTTCGCGGAATCTGGGCTCATCATCGCTTCCTTATAGTTTGTAGGTTCGTCATGGTCAAGTAACATGACCTCCAGAACAGGATTACCATACCACTCTGGTGCGGATCTCACTCTGGTTGACCTACGAGGTTCGGTAGTAACTTGATCTGAAGTTACATGATCATCATCATTAGCTTCCTCACTAATTGGTGTAGGAGTCACAGGAACAGATTTCTGTGATGGACTATTTCCAATAAGGGAGCAGGTACAGTTACCTCATCAAGTTCTACTTTCCTCCCACTCACTTCTTTCGAGAAAAACTCCTTCTCTAGAAAGGATCTATTCTTAGCAACAAATGTCTTGCCTTCGGATCAGTGATAGAAGGTGTACCCAACAGTCTCCTTTGGGTATCTTATGAAGACACATTTCTCCGATTTGGGTTTGAGCTTATCAGGATGAAACTTTATCACATAAGCATCGCAACCCCAAACTTTAAGAAACGACAACTTTGATTTCTTAATAAACCACAGTTCATATAGTGTCGTCTCAACGGATTTAGATAGTGCCCTATTTAACGTGAATGCAGCTGTCTCTAATGCATAACACCAAAACGATAGTGGTAAATCGTTAAGAGACATCATAGATTGCACCATATCTAATAAAGTACGGTTACAATGTTCGGACACACCATTACGCTGTGGTGTTCCAAGTGGCGTGAGTTGCAAAACTATTCCGCATTGTTTCAAATGAAGACCAAACTCATAACTCAAATATTCTCCTCCACCATCAGATCGTAGAAACTTTATTTTCTTGTTATGATGATTATCCACTTCACTCTGAAATTATATGAACTTTTCAGATGTTTCAGACTTATGTTTCATCAAGTAGATATACCCATATCTGCTCAAATCATGTGTGAAGGTCAGAAAATAACGATACCTGCCGCGGGCCTCAACACTCATCGGACTACATACATCAGTATGTATTATTTCCAACAAGTCTGTTGCTCGCTCCATTGTTCCGGAGAACGGAGTCTTAGTCATCTTGCCCATGAGGCATGGTTCGCAAGCATCAACTGATTCATAATCAAGTGATTCCAAAAGCCCATCAGCATGAATTTTCTTCATGTGCTTTACACAAATATGACCTAAACGGCAGTGCCACAAATAAGTTGCACTATCATTATTAACTTCGCATCTTTTGGCTTCAATATTATGAATATGTGTACCACTACGATCGAGATCCAACAAACTATTTTCATTGGGTGTATGACAATCGAAGGTTTTATTCATGTAAACAGAACAACAATTATTCTCTGACTTTAAATGAATAACCGTATTGCAATAAACATGATCAAATCATATTCATGCTCAACGCAAACGCCAAATAACATTTATTTAGGTTTAACACTAATCCCGAAAGTATAGGGAGTGTGCGATGATGATCATATCAATCTTGGAACCACTTCCAACACACATCGTCACTTTACCCTTAACTAGTCTCTGTTCATTCTGCAACTCCCGTTTTGAGTTACTAATCTTAGCAACTGAACTAGTATCAAATACCGAGGGATTGCTATAAACACTAGTAAAGTACACATCAATAACATGTCTATCAAATATAGCTTTGTTCATTTTGCCATCCTTCTTATCCGCCAAATACTTGGGGTAGTTCCGCTTCCAGTGACCAGTCCCTTTGCAGTAGAAGCACTTAGTCTCAGGCTTAGGTCCAGACTTGGGCTTCTTCACTTGAGCAACAACTTGCTTGCCGTTCTTCTTGAAGTTCCCCTTCTTCCCTTTGCCCTTTTCTTGAAACTAGTGGTCTTGTCAACCATCAACACTTGATGTTTTTCTTGATTTCTACCTTCGTCGATTTTAGCATCACGAAGATCTTGGGAATTGTTTCTGTTATCCCTTGCATATTATAGTTCATCACAAAGTTCTAGTAACTTGGTATAGTGACTAGAGAACTCTGTCAATCAATTTCTTATCTGGAAGATTAACTCCCACTTGATTCAAGTGATTGCAGTAATCAGACATTCTGAGCACATGCTCACTAACTAAGCTATTCTCCTCCATCTTGTAGGCAAAGTACTTTGACAAAGGTGTCATACCTTTCGACTTGGGCATGAGTCTGAAATACTAATTTCAACTCTTGAAACATCTCATATGCTCCGTGGCGTTTCAAAAACGTCTTTGAAGCCCCGATTCTAAGCCGTAAAGCATGGTGCACTAAACTATCAAGTAGTCATCATATCGAGCTTGCCAAACGTTCATAACGTCTGCATCTGCTCCTGCAATCAGTCTGTCACCTAGTGGTGCATCAAGGACATAATTCTTCTGTGCAGCAATGAGGATAATCCTCGGATCACGGATCCAATCCGCATCATTGCCACTAACATCTTTCAACTTAGTTTTCTCTAGGAACATATCAAAAATAAAACAGGGGAGCTAAACGCGAGCTATTGATCTACAACATAGATATCCTAATACTACCAGGACTAAGTTCATGATAAATTAAAGTTCAATTAATCATATTACTTAAGAACTACCACTTAGATAGACATCCCTCTAGTCATCTAAATGATCACGTGATCCATATCAACTAAACCATGTCCGATCATCACGTGAGATGGAGTAGCTTTCAATGGTGAACATCACTATGTTGATCATATCTACTATATGATTCACGCTCGACCTTTCGGTCTCAGTGTTCCAAGGCCATATCTGTATATGTTAGGCTTCTCAAATTTAAGCCGAGTATTCTGCGTGTGCAAAACTGGCTTGCACCCGTTGTATGTGAACGTAGAGCTTATCACACCCGATCATCACGTGGTGTCTCGGCACGAAGAACTGTCGCAACGATGCATACTCAGGGAGAACACTTATACCTTGAAAATTTAGTAAGGGATCATCTTATAAAGCTACCACCGAACTAAGCAAAATAAGATGTATAAAAGATAAATATCACATGCAATCAAAATATGTGACATGATATGGCCATCATCATCTTGTGCTTTTGATCTCCATCTCCAAAGTACTGTCATGATCTCTATTATTACCGGCATGACACCATGATCTCCATCATCTTGATCTTTTATCAACGTGTCGTCACATGGTCGTCTCACCAGCTATTTCTTTTGCAACTATTGATATCGCACAGCGATAAAGTAAAGCAATTACATGACACTTGCATCTTATGCAATAAAGAGACAACCATAAGGCTCCTGCCAGTTACCGATAACTTTAACAAAACATGATCATCTCATACAACAAATCATGTCTTGACCATATCACATCACAACATGCCCTGCAAAAACAAGTTAGACGTCCTGTACTTTGTTGTTGCAAGTTTTACGTGGCTGCTACGGGCTGAGCAAGAACCGTTCTTACCTACGCATCAAAACCACAACGATAGTTCGTCAAGTTAGTGTTGTTTTAACCTTCTCAAGGACCGGGCGTAGTCACACACGGTTCAACTAAAGTTGGAGAAACTGACACGCGCTAGCCACCTATGTGCAAAGCACGTCGGTAGAACCAGTCTCGCGTAAGCGTACGCATAATGTCGATCCGCACCGCTTCATCCAACAATACCGCCGAACCATAGTATGACATGCTGGTAAGCAGTATGACTTGTATCGCCCACAACTCACTTGTGTTCTACTCGTGCATATTACATCTACGCATAAACCTGGCTCGGATGCCACTATTGGGGAACGTAGTAATTTCAAAAAAAAATCCTACGCACACGCAAGATCATGGTGATGCATAGCAACGAGAGGGGAGAGTGTCGTCCACGTACCCTCGTAGACCGTTAAGCGGAAGCGTTATGACAACGCGGTTGATGTAGTCGTACGTATTCACGATCGACCGATCCTTAGTACCGAACGTACGGCACATCCGCGTTCAGCACACGTTCAGCTCGGTGACGTCCCGCGAACTCATGATCCAGTAGAGCTCGAGGGAGAGTTTCGTCAGCACGACGGCGTGGTGACGATGTTGATGAAGCTACCGACGCAGGGCTTTCCCTAAGCACCTCTACGATATGACCAAGGTGGATTATGGTGGAGGGGGGCACCGCACATGGTTGGGAGAGATCAATGATCAACTTGTTGTGTCCTAGGGTGCCCCTGCCCCCGTATATAAAGGAGCAAGGGGGGAGGCCCGCCGGCCCCTGTAGGGCGCGCCAGGAGGAGGAGTCCTCCTTCTAGTAGGAGTAGCACTCCCCTTTCCTACTCCTACTAGGAGGAGGAAAGGAAGGAGGAGAGGGAGAAGGAAGGAGAGGGAGAAAAAAGGAGGAAAGGGGGGCCGGCCCCCTAGTCCAATTCAGTTTGGGCTAGGGGGGCCGCGCGCCCTGCCTCCTCTCTTCCACCACTTGGCCCATGAGGCCCATTACTTCTTCCTCGTATTCCCGTAACTCCCCGGTACCCCAAAAAATACCCGAATCACTCGGAACCTTTCCGATGTCCGAATATAGTCATCCAATATATCAATCTTTACGTCTCGACCATTTCAAGACCCCTCGTCATGTCCCCGATCTCATCCGGGACTCCAAACTACTTTCGGTACATCAAATCACATAAACTCATAATACCGATCGTCACAGACCTTTAAGCGTACGGACCCTACGGGTTCGAGAACTATGTAGACATGACCGAGACACGTCTCCGGTTAATAACCAATAGCGAAACCTGGATGCTCATATTGGCTCCTACATATTCTACGAAGATCTTTATCGGTCAAACCACATAACAACATATGTTATTACCTTTGTCATCGGTATGTTACTTGCCCGAGATTCGATCGCCGGTATCTCAATACCTAGTTCAATCTCGTTACCGGCAAGTCTCTTTACTCGTTCCGTAATGCATCATCCCGCAACTAACTCATTAGTCACATTGCTTGCAAGGCTTATAGTGATGTGCATTACCGAGAGGGCCCAGAGACACCGCTAGGATTAGGGTTACAGGAAACCGATTACAATGAGAGGAGGATTTTGCCTATTCTTGGCTTGGAGGGCACACCACACTCCGAAGATTCCTTATCCAATCATGAGTCTTCTATCGTTATTCGGCTTCACCAGTCCGGCCCACATCCAATGGACCGGCTCCCCGAGGACCCCTTAGTCCATAACTCCCTCAGATACCTTAGCGGTATGTTAGCCATTCTATTCAAGCAAAGCGCTATCATACTACACGTGCATCAGTACATAAGAAAACATGCATGACGGCTCATGGAGCACTTTGGCATTATTCTGATGTGCATAGGGTTTGCGCTTGGCTTTGTACAAAGGGTTACAAGTCACTGGGACTATGCTTGTACAAAAGAGGTTGCCTAGACAAGGCCCCGCAACGACGCCTTACGGGTAGAACTTGTGAAGATGCTCAATATTCCATGAGTTTTGCACATGAATGCCATCTTCGGTCTCCAGACGCACTGCGCCAGGTCTGGTGACTTGTACCACCCAATAAGGGCCCTCCCACTTTGGCGTCAACTTGTTTGTTCCCTTGGTGACTAAACGTGCCTAAGGACAAGGTCGCCTTCCTCAAGGCTCCGGGCATGAACCTTGCGGATATGATAGCGGTGCAAGGCTTGCTGGTAGCATGCAACATGCATTGCAGCCCAAAGACGATCTTCCTCGAGGAGCATAGCATTGTCATGCCGAGCTGCTGTTGTGCTACTTCATCGTAGGAAAGTACTCGAGGTGACCCATATATGAGTTTCGTGGGGAGCACCGCTTTTGTACCATAGACTAGGGAGAAGGGTGTCTGGCCAGTAGCTCGATTTGGTGTCGTTCTGAGTGACCAAAGAACCACCGGCACCTCCTCAAGCCATCGCCTCCCGCACTTGTGCAGCTTGTGGAAAGTTCTTGTCTTTAGCCCGCGCAGCACTTCAGCATTTGTCCTCTCTGCTTTCCCGCTACTCCTTGGATGAGCAACGGAAGCAAAGCAAAACTTGCTTCCAAGGCTTTGTATGTATTGCATGAAAGTGAGGCTCGTAAATTCTGTGTCGTTGTCAGTGATGACTCTATTTGGAACTCCAATCCGACAAACCAATCCTTTAAAGAACTTGACGGCTGACTGTACAGTCACCTTCCTCACTAGCTCTACCTTAGGCCACTTTGTGAACTTGTCGATGGCAACATACAAGAACTCAAAGCCCCCCGTAGCACGGGAAAAGGGGCCCAAAATATCGAGCCCCCAGACCAAGAAAGGCTAGGAGAGAGGGATTGTCTAGAGGGCTTGAGTTGGTTGATGTATGTTCTTCGAATGGAGCTGGCATGCTTCACATCTTGTTACTAGCTCGGTTGCATCCTGGAGGGCAGTGGGCCAATAGAAACCTTGCTGGAAGGCTTTCCCGACAAGGGCTCTCGCTCCTATATGGGAACCACATACGCCTCCATGTATCTCTGCCAACAACTTTAGTCCATCTTCCCAGCAAATGCACCTCAATTTCACTTTGTTTGGTCTTTTTCTGCACAGGATGTCATCCACAAACTGATACATACTTGACTGAAGGGCTATCTTTTCAGCTTGCTCTTGTTCCTCAGGAAGTTCCCATGTTTGGAGAAACTGAACTATATGTTGGGCCCATAATGGAGCCCGAGGCTCGACAACAAGGAATAAAGGCATTTCTTCGGCCGCGGGAGTGCTAACCTCAACAGCAAGAATCAGAGATTCTGCTCGAGGTTGCTGCTCACCGGCACGCGCATTGTCATTTTCGGCAACATTTTTGCTGGCGGCTTCAGGGAGCTCTATCCGAAAATACTTGCCGGTGCTTAGCTTTCTTTTTTTCTTGGCTCTCATTGATGGAGCGACTGTTAGCTGATTCAAATGGAGCACAAAAGTTCCTGGTTCAACGGGAAGCTTCTAGGTGGCACACTTTGATAGTTGATCAGTGTTGTTGTTTTTCGCATGAGGAATGTGCTCTGTTTGTAAACCGTCAAAGGGTTCTTCCAATTTCCTCACTTCATTCACATATGCCTCCATCAATGGGCTCTACTAGTCTTTGTTCACTTGCTTAACTACAAGTTGCGAGTCTCCTCGGACAATCAACTTTTTGATTCCCTACTCTACTGCAATTCTGAGGCCTGCAAGCAGTCCCTCGTACTCCACAGTATTGTTGGTAGCTTCCTCCAGGGGAAAGTGCATTGGAACCATGTACTTGAGATGCTCTCTAGTGGGTGCGACAAGCAGCACTCCGGCATCGACCCCTTGCAGCGAGAAAGCATCGTCAAAGTACATGACCCAATTCTTCTCAGTTTCCTTGCCGGTGAGAGTTGATTCAGGGATCTCGTCATCTTGCGTTGGTGTCCACTCTGCAATGAACTCTACTAGTGCTCTGCTCTGAATGGTTGATGTACCTTCAAACCTGAGGGCAAAACTCAATAGCTCCAGTGCCCACTCTACTATCCTACCGGTTGTCTCTGGATTCCTTAGAATGCGCTGCAATGGAAAGAGAGTGACTACCGGGATCTCATGAGCCTGGAAGTAGTGGTGCAACTTTCTTGAGGCCATAAGTAGGCCAAAAAGCAACTTCTACACACCCGAATACCTTGATCTAGCTCCCTGTAAAAGGGAGCTGACAAAGTATACGGATTGTTGCACCATCTTCTTCTTTGGCACCATCTGATGATCGGCTATCTCCTCTTGCACTGCCTTCACTCTACCAGCGCCAAGATCTGTTGGGGAGGATTCTGCTTCTTCATGGGGTGGCTTCCCACCGTCGTCCCTTCGTCACCAGCGTCTCTCTGCACAACCAGCGCAGCACTGACCACTTGGTTCGTTGCCGCTAAGTATAGCAACAATGGTTCCTGTGGCCTAGGCGCGACTAGAGTTGGTGCAGAGGACAAGTACCTTTTCAGATCTTGCAACACAGCCTCTGTTTCCGGAGTCGATTTGATTGGATCTGCCTTTTTCAATATCTTGAAAAACGGCAGGGCGCGCTCAGCAGATCTCGAAATGAACCTACTCAGAGTTGTGACACATCCGGCAAGGTGTCGCGCATCCTTGACGGTCTTGGGTGCTTGAATCTGCTCAATGACCATGATCTTGTCAGGGTTTGCTTCGATCCATGCTGGGACACGAAGAACCCGAGAAGTTTGCCAGATGGGACACCGAACACACACTTCTCAGGGTTAAGCTTCATGTTGATCTTGCGCAAGTTCGCGAATGTTTCTTCTAAATCATCAATGAGGGTTGATATGTCCTTGGTTTTGACCACTATATAATCCATATAAGCTTCCACATTCCTGTGTAACTATGGCTCAAAACCAATCTAAATTGCTCTTGCAAACATTGAACCAGCACCCTTTAGTCTAAAAGGCATGCGTACAAAGCAATACATGCCACATGGAGTAATGAATATGGTCTTCTCCTCATCTTCTTTCAACATAAATATATGATGATATCCAGAGTATGCGTTGTCGGTGTCAAAACCGGCCGATCTCGGGTAGGGGGTCCCGAACTGTGCGTCTAAGGCGGATGGTAACAGGAGGCGCAGGACACGATGTTTACCCAGGTTCGGGCCCTCTTGATGGAGTTAATACCCTACTTCCTGCTTGATTGATCTTGATGATATGAGTATTACAAGAGTTGATCTACCACGAGATCGTAGAGGCTAAACCCTAGAAGCTAGCCTATGGTATGATTGTTGTTGTCCTACGGACTAAAACCTCCGGTTTATATAGACACCGGAGGGGGCTAGGGTTACACAGAGTCGGTTACAAGGGAGGAGATCTACATATCCGTATTGCCAAGCTTGCCTTCCACGCCAAGGAGAGTCCCATCCGGACACGGGACGAAGTCTTCAATCTTGTATCTTCATAGTCCAATAGTCCGGCTAAAGTATATAGTCCGGCTGTCCGAGGACCCCCTAATCCAGGACTCCCTCAGTAGCCCCCTAACCAGGCTTCAATGACGATGAGTCCGGCGCACAGATTGTCTTCGGCATTGCATGGCGGGTTCTTCTCCAAATCCTGAGTACCTATTGAGTAGTGTCCGGCTTCCCATAAATGTTGCACTCCTTGGCTTCCGTGCCTAATAATGGCTATCTTCCACGTGTCGAGCGAATGCGAGAAGCCAGGGCATTTTTACATTTGCCACCCTAGCCATGTGAGTAAACCGTCTATTAAAGAGACGGGGATTCTTAGATCCAGATCACACCATCCTCCCACAGCGAGTATCCATCGGAGCGCGCCTGGAAAAATCCATTCCATCATGGCCGGCCATCGCAGCTCCTCCTCTCGCTCCCGTAGCCCTAAGCCTGGCGATTGGAAGAAGTGTTCCGTCCCTCACAGTCAATTAGTAAAGTTACAGACCCAGGGATTTCTCCCTCCAGCGTATATGGTCCCCGTTCGAGCCGGGCTCGCTACCTACAATGGCGGGGAGCAAGCGGAGAGCTTCCCCAACCCGTCCAGGGGGAACGGGTATGCCTTGTCCCTTACTTATTAAGGGGACTTGGATTTCCAATCCATGCGTTCCTCCACGGGCTCCTGGAGTTCTATGGCCTCCAGTTGCATAACTTTACCCCATTCCATATTACACATTGCTGGCTACGTCGCCCTTTGCGAGCTGTTTCTGGGCTGCGAAGCTCATTTCGAGCTATGGCGGAGGCTATTCTGCCTCGTGCCTACACAGAAGGGGTCAATATATCAAGTGGGCGGAGACGAAAATGTGGCGCATCGCCGGGACCGGATACCTGTCCAGTACCCCGAAGAAGACGTCTGAAGACTGGCCTTCGGAGTGGTTTTATATGGAGGACGTCCCCCTTCCAGATCCTATTCGGATGGGCCTTCCTGAGTTCGACAACGCCCCTTTGAAGAAACGCCGCAGCTGGTGCCCTCGGAGCCCCCAGGAGGAAGATAATGGAGAAGTCCTTTACCTGATGGGCCGGATAGAGATGCTGGCCAAATCAGGATTGACAATAACCAAGGTTATGTCCATATGTATAATGCAGGGGGTGCAGCCACTTCAATACCGGGACAACCCATGTGGCACTTCAATGGAGAAGACGATGCCACCCGCTGCGGTTGTAAGGGTCCGGACTTCGTCGCTGCCCTAGCGAAGATACTGTCCGATTTGTATAAAGGAGAAGAAGAGGAGTTCGCCCGTATTTAGCCACGGGATGGATTCTCCATGTACAACCCCCCAAGCTGGGTGAGCTGCTACTTTCCACTCCGGTCCTTTCCGCATTCTTTGTCATAAGTATTTACCTTGCTATTTCATAGCAGGAACTGCGAAAAGCTGTGAGGGGGGTCCACAACCCGTCTCCACAACCAGAGGACCTTGACCGGGTCCTCGACCCCGGACTCGAAGAAGATCCGGACACATTTGAGGAGCTCATCGATAGAACGTTCTATCAGTTGAGCTGTGACGGTACCTTGGTGGCCATCATAGCCGATTATCTTGGATTGCGCCCCGCATTGCATGTAAGTAAAACCGGAGCCCTAACTTCCAAGAAGGATCCCTTTTTCTGCACTTCACCTACCGCACACATATGGTGTTTTACAGGGAAGGCCCTCGGGACGCCATGCCGAACCCGCAGTGACTCGCCAACAAGGGGCACCGAAGCCGGGTAGGCTTAAAAGGAAGGTGGTCAGGACTGAGATGCCGTCGCAGAGGTACGAAAGAGAACCCCGCTCCGTGGTGGTCGTCTTTTAATACAATAACACCCATGTTTCCTGGTAGGAAAAACGCTCGCCGGACTATTTCCGGAGAGGTTGCCGGTCACGCCTCCACCAGTCGGGCTCCAGAGCCGGACATAGAGGCGGACGCTAACATGGGGCCAACACCGGATGTTCGTCCTATAGAGGATGCGGATAGGCTATCCGCTACAAATTCCGAAGTGGAGAGCGCCATGAATCACAGGCGTCGCCGGGCCGTACTCCGTGACGCTTGTTTCTCCCAAGAGGCGTTCGATGCCTTCAACTCAGGAGACGCGTACATCCGAGCTGCTCAAAATGGTCTTGCCAGAGCCACGGACCAGTATGTGAAAGATATACGGGTAAGGAAATCTAATAATTATGTATATCAGTAGCCCCTGAGACTTGAAGCAGTTGGCACAACTGATTTAAGGATCATTGTTTGCATAGGTTCTTACGGAGAAGAATACCCAGTTGTCTCTAGAGCTGGAGGAGTGCAAAGCCCAGCTTCAGGCCGTAGTTGCCGCGGTGAAGGAGTCCGAGAAGGCCCCATCTGGTAACAATTGTTTTCATTGCAAAGAATGTCATGTACCAGGTAGTATGCGGCATGCGTGAAAATCTAACAATAGATTATGCAGATGGTCCCGGAGTGAATCCGGATGAGCAACATGCTCTACGACAGCTAAAGGCTGGCGAGCGCGTGCTTACGCAAGTTAGGCGGGAGAAAAACGATCTCCAAGACGCCAATATCCAGCTGGGCGTGGAACTGAAAGATGTTCGAGCCCAGCTTGCTGACTCCGTAAAGGAGAATAAGCGGCTTCGACACGGCATTTTCAGTAAGTGCTTGAACAAACTTTTAAAGAGTTCAGCGAAGAAGTCGGCTAACAGAGTTATGTCTGCAGGTATGCTGACGGGTCGTCCCGCGGAGGAGATGCCCGGGTCTGCAGGTGATCTTCTGCCGGAGCTCTCACAACTGCACGAACAAGTTCGGCAGGTGATGCAGGGTATTGCCCAAGCCTTGTGGCCATCCGCCTCCCTGCCAGGAGGCATGTGGGAGCTTATAGGGAAGCTCAAGGGAGCGCGGCAGCGCTTTCGATTATGGAAGATATCAGCCTGCCGACAAGGTGCGAGGGAAGCCTGGGCCATGGTGAAGACGCGATATACCAAGGTTGACCCGAACCACATGGCCGAGGTCGGACCTGTGGGGCCCGATGGGAAAGAGATCCCCGTCAGTTTGGTGTATGACCAAGTAGAATTAGCCGCGAAGTATTCCCAACAGGATTGTAGGTTAGACAGCCTGTTGGATGGTATAGAAGAAGAATTTAGTCAGTCTAAGTGACTGTGTACTTCAAGTGACATATATTGTCCCTAGCCGGATTGTAAATCATTTGTCATGGCGGACCTTTTCGCTTCGACCTATGGACCCGACATGCCGGAGTGTATCCGAATACCCGCTCAGTTATAAAAAAAACCGGGGTACGCGTGGAGACCAGGTGTAGGGGTCATAAGTGCTTGAACAGACAAGTACCCAACTAGCTATGTTATATTACATGGATAGTAAGAAACATCTTCCAGGGAGAATAGTTCCGTTAAGGGTTCCTTTCCCTGGGTGCGCATGCCCTAATGTGCATGTCCGAGCTATGAAAAGAGACGCAGGATATAAACATCTAGGGGCATGTATTAAATAAATAAAGATCGTCTTTTGTTCACCGACCGAGTATTCCCTTAAGAATGCTAGCTTTCGGCTTCACCCAGTCTGAGGTACACATCCGGCTGACCCAGCAGTAACAATCGCAGAGGTGCTCCCCTTATGCCCTAGCCGAATTAACGAGAACGTAGGGCATAAACACAAGAGCCAGGCAACCCAGCTTGGCCAAAACTTAAGTCATATCGATGCATATAATGGCGAAAAAAGGTACATGTGGAAGAATAACACATGTGTGGGGCATAGAGCCCGGAAAATAGTTATATTAAGCTTCTATATTAGAAGCCCCCAGGTATAATGAGCGCGGCTAGCGCGTCAAGATTGTGTAGTCAAGACACATTTTAGCCTTTTAAGGCCTTGAAGAAAAAAGGGGAAGAAAGAAAGAAAAGACGGATAACGCATATATAAAAAATTGACAGAGGTAAGGAGACAAACACCGAGTCCGGCACTAGGCGTAGAACCTTCGGAGTCTGGCTGTGTTCCATGAGTTTGGCTTGAGTCGATTGTCCGATGCATCCCGCAGATGGTACGCTCCACCGGTCAGAACTTGGTCGATAACGAAGGGACCTTCCCATTTGGGCTTGAGCTTGTTCTTTTCCTTCTCCGGTAGGCGTAGAACGAGTTCGCCAACGTTATAAGTTTTGGCCCGTACTTCTCTGCTTTGATACCTTCGAGCCTGTTGCTGATAGAATGCGGAACGGGCTTTTGCCACGTCACGCTCCTCCTCCAGGGCGTCCAAACTGTCCTGCCGATCAAGTTCGGCTTCTTTCTCTTCATACATGCGCACTCGAGGTGAGTCATGAATTATGTCACATGGCAGTACCGCCTCTGCGCCGTACACCATAAAAACGGTGTGTATCCGGTAGTGCGATTCGGCGTGGTCCGCAGCCCCCATAGTACGGAGTCGAGCTCCTCTACCCACTGCGTATCGGATTCCTTCAAGGATCGCACTAATCTGGGTTTAATGTCGCTCATGATAAGACCGTTTGCTCTTTTGACTTGACCGTTAGTTTGCGGGTGATAGACAGAAGCATAATCGAGCTTGATGCCCATGTTGCTGCACCAAAGTTTTACCTCGTTGGGCTGTAAAGTTCGAGCCGTTATCAGTGATGATGTTGTGGGGGACGCCATAAAGGTGTACAACCCCGGATATGAAGTCTATCACTGGTCCGGATTCGGTCGTTTTAACTGGTTTAGCTTCTATCCATTTGGTGAATTTATCCACCATGACCAATAAGTATTTTTTCTTATGGCTTCCCCCTTTGAGGGGTCCGACCATATCAAGCCCCCAGACCGCAAAGGGCCAAGTAATGGGGATTGTTTGGAGAGCGGTAGGTGACATATGGCTTTGGTTTGCAAAAAGCTAGCAACCGACGCAACGTTGAACGAGGTCCTGTGCGTCTGCTCGGGCCGTCGGCCAGTAGAAACCTGTACGAAAGGCCTTGCTTACAAGGGCCCGAGCTGCGGCGTGGTGGCCGCCAAGTCCAGCATGACTTTCTGCCACCGCCCTTCCTCTTCGGAGATGCACCTTTGAAGGACTCCGGTAGCGCTTTTCTTATAAAGCTCTCCCTCGCGGACCTTGTAGGCTTTAGACCGCTGCACAATGCAGCGCACCTCGTTTGGGTCCTCGGGTAGTTCCTGCCTAGTTAGGTAGGCCTGGAATGGTTCTGTCCACAGGGCGATGACAGCCATTATTACGTGGGCTGAAGGTGTTATTTCGGTGGCAGAGCCTCCGATTATGTCAGAGTGTTCGGTATCTATTGTTGTGGCCGGGTCCGGACTATTGTTACCGGTCTCCCCTTCCCATACCACGGATGGCTTAAACAACCTTTCCAAGAAGATATTAGGTGGGACAGGGTCGCGCTTAGCGCCGATGCGGGCGAGGATATCCGCCGCCTGATTGTTTTCCCGGGCCAGATGGTGGAATTCAAGCCCCTCAAACCGAGCTGACATTTTGAGGACGGCGTTGCGATAAGCCGCCATTTTTGGATCCTTGGCGTCAAAGTCTCCATTTATTTGAGATATTGCGAGGTTCGAGTCCCCACGCACCTCTAGGCATTAAATGCCCATGGAGACTGCCATCCGGAGACCATGCAACAGGGCCTCATATTCTGCCGCGTTATTGGAGTCTGTGTATAGTATTTGGAGTACGTATTGGACTGTATCTCCGGTGGGGGACGTCAGGACGACGCCAGCCCCCAAGCCAGCCAGCATTTTAGAGCCGTCAAAGTGCATAATCCAATTGGAGTACACGCCATACTCTTTAGGGAGTTCGGCTTCTGTCCATTCGGCGACGAAATCAGCCAGTACTTGTGACTTAATGGCTCGCCGTGGTTTGTATATTGTGTCGAACGGGAGGAGCTCAATAGCCCATTTAGCAATCCGGCCCGTGGCCTCGCGGTTGTTTATTATGTCGTTGAGTGGCACTTCAGAGGCCACCGTAATTGAACACTCGTAGTGTCGTAGTTTCCGGGATGCCATGAAGACCGCATATGCTATCTTTTGATAATGTGGGTACCGTGATTTGCATGGAGTGAGGACAGTGGATACATAGTGTACCGGCTTTTGAAGCAGGAACTTATGTCCGTCCATCTCTCGTTCGACAACGAGCACTGCGCTTACAACTTGGTGTGTTGCCGCTATATATAGCAGCATTGGTTCGCCGATGTTATGTGCGGCCAAGATTGGGTTTGTGGCCAAAACGGCCTTTATTTCTTCTAATGCGGCCGTGGCCGCATCCGTCCACTCGAAGTGTTCGGTGCGTTGCAGAAGGCGATAAAGAGGCAGTGCCTTTTCTCCTAATCGGGAGATGAAGCGGCTTAAGGCAGCCACGCATCCAGTTAGTTTCTGGATTTGCTTGAGGTCTGTTGGGATGGCCAACTGTGACAGAGCTCGGATTTTAGCCGGATTTGCTTCGATTCCTCTGTTGGAGACGATGAAGCCTAAGAGCTTTCCGGCGGGCACGCCGAAGACGCATTTTTCTGGGTTGAGCTTAATGTCGTATGTTCGGAGATTGTCGAACGTGAGCCTCAAGATGTCTATTAGGGATTCGACGTGTCTGGTTTTAATGACCACATCGTCTACGTATGCCTCCACTGTTTTGCCAATCTGTGTCTCCAAGCATGTCTGAATCATGCGTTGATAGGTTGCACCGGCGTTTTTGAGCCCGAAAGGCATGGTGTTAAAACAGAAGGGGTCGTATGGAGTAATAAATGCCGTTGCGGCTTGATCGGACTCCGCCATCTTAATTTGATGGTATCCAGAGTATGCGTCGAGGAAACACAATGAGTCATGTCCTGCGGTAGCGTCGATAATTTGATCGATGCGAGGGAGGGGGAAGGGATCCTTTGGGCAAGCCTTATTAAGGTCCTTGAAGTTGACGCATAGGCGCCAGGATTTGTCCTTCTTTGGTACCATCACCAGGTTTGCTAGCCAGTCCGGATGTTTTATTTCTTGAATGAATCCGGCCTCCAGTAACTTGGCTAGCTCCTCTCCAATGGCTTGTCACTTAGGCTCAGGGAAGCGCCGAAGAGTTTGCTTGACCGGCTTGAATCCCTTTAGGATGTTAAGGCTATGCTCGGCCAGCCTGCCTGGGATTCCTGGCATGTCTGAAGGATGCCAGGCGAAGATGTCCCAATTCTCGCGCATGAACTCCCGTAGTGCAGCGTCTACTGTGGGGTTTAACTGTGCCCCGATGGATGCTGTTTTTGTAGGGTCCGTTGGGTGGACTTGGAATTTGACTATTTCATCCGCTGGTTTAAAAGATGTGGACTTGGATCTTTTGTCGAGTATCACGTCGTCCCTGTCCACTGTGGAGCGCAGCGCAGTTAATTCCTCGGCCGCGAGGGCTTCGGATAACGCCTCGAGGGCCAGTGCGGCTGTTTTATTTTCGGCGCGGAGTGCTATGTCCGGATCACTAGCTAGAGTGATGAATCCATTGGGCCCGGGCATTTTGAGCTTCATGTACCCGTAATGGGGTATAGCTTGGAAGATCGTGAATGCCTCCCGCCCTAAAAGGGCGTGGTATCCGCTATTGAACGGGGCCACTTGGAATGTGATTTCTTCAGACCTACAATTCTCTGGCGTGCCGAATACCACATCTAGTGTGATTTTGCCGGCACATCGTGCCTCCCGACTAGGGATGATTCCTCTGAAGGTCGTGCTGCTTTGCTCAATGCGGCTTCTGTCTATTTACATTTTTCGAAGAGTCTCCTCATAGATGAGGTTTAATCCGCTGCCACCGTCCATGAGCACTTTAGTAAGCCGGAAGCCGTCCACAATTGGACTAAGGACCAAGGCAGCTGGTGCTCGGGCTGTTCGGAATTTAGGTTCGTCACTGGCATTGAAGGTGATAGCCGTATCGCTCCATGGATTCATTGCTGCTACTTGGCAGACTTCGGCAAGGCTGCGGAGTGCTCGCTTACGCCTATTATTTGAAACGAAGGTCTCGAAGACTGTCAATATTGTATTGTTGTTCTCCATGGGATGGTGCTCTGCGGTATTGTTGATGAGGATATCCTCACCGCTCTTGGCCACCTGCCGGAGTACCCAACATGCTCTAAGGCTGTGTGTTGGTATGGTGTCCGTTGTACTGTGAATTTTGCATGGCCCGTTGAGCCATCCTTCCAATACGGTTCCACGCCCTGTAGTGGGCTTTTGTTTCTTTGTAATTGGATCGGGTGACTTATGAGAGTACACCCTTTTAGTTCGGACGGGGGGTTTAGTGAGAGCCGGAGGATCCCAGAATTTTGTTTGGGTATTCCAGGCGCTTTCCATCGCACAGTACTTCTGTACTATGGCCGCCAAGTCAGCGAAGTGTGCTATGTCACGGCGACTTATGGCATTGAGGATTCCCTTGTCCATGAAATTTTTGCAAAAGAATGAAATTGCGTCTTCCTCGCGACAGTCCTTGACCTTACTCATTACAAGGAGGAATCTGGCCCAATAGTGATGTACCGTCTCTTGGGGCTCTTGTCTAATATGGGAAAGATCACTTATATCTGGGTGGGTGGGTAGATTTAGGTCCGATCCCTGACCCGATCTGAGACCCAGGAGCGGCGGAGTTTCTGATCTTGAAAGTTCGGGCTCCGGTTTGTTGCCCAATAGGTCTGGCCCGCTATCTGATTCTAGGTTCAGAGCTTGGGCCACGTCCTCCCGTAGACGGGTATCCGGCTTAGAGAGCTCGGGAATCCGGACATAGCTTGTCCTCAAGATAGAGGAAGAATCGCTGCGTTGCTCCTCCACCACCGCTATCTGATGGGTGACCGGCGGAGAGTTAATCTCCCTTTGGTCGGGTTTAAGCCCGATCCGATCATAGTCCGTAGCGACTCCCTGTCAGGACCCCGATCCCAAGTCACACCGATCTAGCCTGTAACACCTCATATAGCATTGCGGCCTCACGCACGGTACTCCCACGGGTGTCGCCTTACCATGGCCCGGGACCGTTTGCGCCTTTTGGCTCACGTATATGATAATGTCGCTAGCATCCATATGACAGAGAACCCGGGCCGACATGGCTAGTCGTGAACCCAAAGCGGCACTAACGTATGGGGACAGGCATACATGAATCAACATCGAACGTGTCGGTCAGCAGCGTGTGAATCCGGGCTGTAGCACTGGGCTAACAGGACTCCGGGAACCCGGGCTGTAGCAGGCTAGGCAGGACTCCGGATGTCATCGCGTGACATTTCCCCAAAGGGACAGACACAGGAACGATATGAATCACATGCCGGCCAGTCAGGTGTCCAGAGCAGTAGTGCTGGGCTAGCAGGACTCCGGTGAACCGGGCTGTAGCGGACTACTATGGCTCAAGGAGGCACTAGACTACATTTCCCCATAAGAGAGGCTGCCAAGGATAAACAACTAGATTGTCGGATCCCACACATACCAAGCATTTCAAACATACACACAATATGCTCGATATGTGCAAATACAACATGGCATCACAACAAAACTCTACAACTCAAGTACTTTATTTAAAGGGCTCCGGAGAGCCTTACATAACTTGTTCATACAGATAGGGGTCACATGACCCGACACTCAAGTCATACAATCATACAAGCACATGCGGAAGCAAACTGTCTGGGTACAGACACTAGAAAGAAAGAAGGCTTGACGAAGCCTGTCTATCTACATAGGCCCTTCACAAGCCTAGATCACCACCTGGGTGGCAAGTCACTCGTCGTCGTCGAGTTCTACGTAGAACCCGTCAGAAGGGGCGGTGTTGTCGTCTGAAAACAGTAATTGAAGCAACATGAGTACAAAGGTACTCAGCAAGTCTTACAACAGATCCTACTATACATGTTCATTCTCAAGAAGGTAGTGGGGTTATTGCAGCAAGCCAGCTTTGACTCCTGGTTAAGCTATCCTACGATACACCACTTGTGAAATAGTTTTCGCACACGAGTCCACTAATCACCATCTCAATACTCCACCGTGGATCCTCCCTCGTCATCCAACGAGAGGGCCATCCGCGGTACTCACACTTATGTTGAGGCTTTTAGTAGTATCCATTTACTTGTCTATGAACTGCATAAGCGACCAAGTAGTCCTTTACCGCGGACGCGGCTATTCGAATAGTTTCATACCCTGCAGGGGTGTACTTCGTCACACACGCTCTCACCACTTATCGCCGCTACACGACGTGTACTCGGCAACCTTCAAGCGGAAGCCCAACGTGGGTGTCGGCCACAGCCTACCTAAACACTCGAGTCTCTAGTCCAGGTTTATCGCCTATTTAGGTTCCATCCGCAGGGAGTCCGGCCGAGGTTTCCACATACAGCCCCAAACGATGTGTGCAGGGTTCCCGGACACCAAACGGGCGACTCGGTACACCGTGCCACGAGCCTACAGCATCACAGCCCACCCCTTGGTCAGCGCTGTCCACGGCCTCCAGCTTACTACAAACACCAGAAACTACGTGCAACTCCTGGACAGAGGACAAGGGTGATTAAGAAGCCGAGGGGGTCCATTGGTTTCGGGCCCAATGTGTGGTAGTAGCTGAATCTTAAATCACGCATACAGATCTCAGTTCTTAGGGACGGTCTCAATGAAACAACCCACCATGTACTCCTACATGGCCTCCCATCGATACCTTTACCAAATCGTATTCAACACTTCACTCCCA
This sequence comes from Triticum aestivum, assembly GCF_018294505.1. Classification (NCBI taxonomy): domain Eukaryota; kingdom Viridiplantae; phylum Streptophyta; class Magnoliopsida; order Poales; family Poaceae; genus Triticum; species Triticum aestivum. The sequence goes on from NC_057802.1 coordinate 265,791,351, forward strand.
TTACCGACACACGCACTTTCACTCCAGTTCATCACCCTGATGAGCCAGACCTGACACAACTCTAAGCGTAGCAAGCATAGCATTGTAGGAACACAACATGGCTCAATCAACTCCTACATATGCTAGTGGGTTTCATCTAGTTACTGTGGCAATGACAGGTCATGCAAAGGAAAGTGGGTTCAACTACCACAACACACAGCAGTTTGAATCGCGCTGTCTTAATGCAGTAAACGAGAGCAGAAGCGAGAAGATGGGTTTGTATCGAAATGATCAATGGGTTGCTTGCCTGACGGAGTGGTGGTGGGATACTGCCCTTCAGTTGGATACTCGTGGATATCCTCAGAGGCAGGACCTACCACAGCGAACATACCGAAGCACAATCAACACCAAACAAGTGCAACAATATGATGCATGCACGGGACATGGCAAGATGGATGTATTGGGCTAATGCAACTAAGACCAGATGGGTTTGGACTATTTTGAATCAAAGATTCAAATTCCAAGTTCATAAATGGCCCATATTAGTGCTTTATCTTGTTCTGTATAAAACAGTAGGTTAACTTGCTTAATCATGCATGAAACCAGTACAGATGGATAGAATGGATTTTTTTGATCATTTTTCATATATAAATCTTTTCATTCTGAGCTATAGATTATTTTCTATGATTTTTTGAAGTTTGTGATAATTTCTGGTATTTCCAATATAAGAATAATTCCAGTAATGTTTTACTGCGTCAGCCTGACGTCAGTGTGACGTCAGCGGGTCAACGGGGTCGTCCAGGTCAAACCTGACGTGTGGGTCCCCTGTGTTAGTGTCACTGTTAGATATTTAGCTAATTAGGATTAGTTTTAATCTCTAACTCAGATTAATTAGCAGGCGGGCCCCACTTGTCAGTGACCCTGGGGGGGTCAACCTGTGGTCAAACCACGTTGACTCGCCGGCGTTTAGCCGCCGGCGACGTCCAGACGCGGCGGTGGGGTGCGGGATTGCTCCTCCGGCGACCAAAAGGACGGCGGAGAGTACCTAGGTGTAGCTGGGGGCGAACCGCGTCGACTGGTGGTGGTGGTGGAGCTCGGGGTCGCCGGAATCGACGCCGACGACGAGCCGTGCGGCTGCCGGGGTACGGGCGTGGTTGGAACCGTAGCTAGAGAGCACGGCGAGGGACATGCGATGGCGCTACAGGTTCCTGGCGTTGCGGTGGAGCTAATGGCTACGGTGGTGCGGCCTTTGGATGGCCGGAGCCTCGTCGGCGACGAGCTCGTGCGGCGGTGCGTACGGGTGAGCTTCGTGCGGTGGCTACAGAGCTCGAGAAAGAGAGAGGAGAGGATGGGAAGGTGGCCATGCTCACGGCGGTTGCGACAGAGCGGACGGCGAGGTCGGAGCGGAGCTGTTGCAGTGGCGACGGCAGAGGGGATCTCCGACGGTGAGCGGCGAAGGCGAGGTCGGTGGCGGAGCTTCGGGGCAACCGAGCGCTCGGGGCTCGGCTTGCTCGAAGGAGTGGGCGACGGCGGAGCTGTTGGACACGGTGGAATGGCGTGAGGTCGACGGTGGGCGCGGTTACTCCGGCGAGGTGGCTGCGGCGGCGTCAGCCATGGTGGGGGAAAGGCGAAGGAGAGGCGACGGGGGAGAATGGCGGTGTCCAGAGGCTCGGGGGCGCGTCGAAGGGGTCGTCCAGCGCATCCACGGGCGAGGGCGGCAAGCAGGTGGCGCGGTGGCGAGCTCGCGCTCGCCGGCGTCACCTCTCTGCCTGCTCTGGCGAGAGCAGGCAGCTGACTGGCGTGGGCCAGCACAGTGCTGGGCCGCCACGTGGGCTGCCAGGTAAGTCCTCTGCTTTCTGTTTTTCTCCTTTTATTTATTTCTGTTCTGTGTTTTGAAATAGTAAAAATACTATTTCATTTGGAAAAACCCCGAAAATATTCTGAGGCTCCTTTGACATTATTCTCAACAGCCTAAAAATACCTTCAAGATTATTTGGGCATTTGAAAATATTTATAGCATTTAAAATGCCCAAATGCAAATACTTATGGCTTGTGCAAAAATCCAAGATGGCCTCCAAAAATATGAAACCATTTTTGGCAGAGGTTTTAGCCAGAACCAAAGATGGTGAACATTTATGGAGGGCATTTTAGGTTCATTGAAAAGAACTTTAGTAAACCCTAGTAGTTTCAGGGGGGTGCTGGGGGTTTCTGGCATCCCCATTTCAAGTTTCTGTGAAAAAAATAGACATGATGCAACACTCTAATGCATGAACTAGCTAGGATGTGACACTCCCAAGGCGGCGATGCGATCCAAGAGCTCGTTCAAAGAAGAGAGCTCCATTGGATCCATCTGAGCCGACGTGGAGACTGTTTTTGATGACCCGAGAAGTCATCGTCGGCGCAGCAGCCGAACGGGCGGTCATGACGAAGCTGCCTAGTCGGAGAGCTTAGCCTACAGCCAGGGCTCCCCCAGAGGTGATGTTGTCCTTGACAACGAGACGAGCCATCCGGCCTTATGATGACGGCACAGTGGAACTCTCAATGAAAGCACCAATGTCGGTGTCAAAACCGGCGGATCTCGGGTAGGGGGTCCCGAACTGTGCGTCTAAGGCGGATGGTAACAGGAGGCGGGGGACATGATGTTTACCCAGGTTCGGGCCCTCTTGATAGAGGTAATACCCTACTTCCTGCTTGATGGATCTTGATGATATGAGTATTACAAGAGTTGATCTACCACGAGATCGTAGAGGCTAAACCATAGAAGCTAGCCTATGGTATGATTGTTGTTGTCCTACGGACTAAACCCTCCGGTCTATATAGACACCGGAGGGGGCTAGGGTTACACAGAGTCGGTTACAAGGGAGGAGATCTACATATCCGTATTGCCAAGCTTGCCTTCCACGCCAAGGAGAGTCCCATCCGGACACGGGACGAAGTCTTCAATCTTGTATCTTCATAGTCCAACAGTCCGGCTAAAGTATATAGTCCGGTTGTCCGAGGACGCCCTAATCCAGGACTCCCTCATGCGTCAAGGAATGAGAGAAAGTCATAGCCGGCAGTGGAGTCCACAATCTGATCGATGCACGGCAAGGGGAAAGTATCCTTGGGACATGCTTTGTTGAGATCGGTTAAATCAATGCAAAGCCTGCACTTCCCATTTGCCTTGCGCACGACAACCGGATTCACCAACCAAGTTGGATGTCGCACTCCTCTGACCAAACTTGTTGCCTAATGTTTCTTGATTTCTTCTGCTATGAATTGTTGCCGTTCGAAAGCTTGCTTCTTGACCTTCTGCTTGACGAGCCAACCATGAGGGCAGACAGCTAGGTGGTGCTCAATTACCTCCCTAGGAACACCGGGGATGTCTGATGGTTGCCATGCAAACACGTCTACATTTGCCCGCAGGAAGGCAATGAGCGCACTTTCCTATTTGCTGTCAAGGGTGGCACCACCGATGAAAGAACCGCCAGTGCCATCCTCCCTTGCTGGCACATTCTGTGTCATAGGTGCAGTGGCGTTGGGCTTCCTACCGGTAGAGCTCTCCGGCAAGTCCTCAATGGGTGTGCAGCACTCCGTGGAGGTGCGCTTCCCGAAAGTCTAGCTAGATGTCTTGCCGGGTTTCTATCTTTTCCTTTCCTTGGCGGGGCCCTTGGTCTTGACAGACTCTACTGCCATCGCTTCTCTGTAAAGCTTGTCTACGCATATGACTAAATCTTTCTTGTCGGAGTTGATAGTGATGACACCCATGGGCCCTGGCATCTTCAGGGTATCGTAGGCATAGTGGGATGCCGCCATGAATTTGGCGAAGGTTGGGCGGCTAATAATTCCATTGAATAGAAAGGGGACCTTGACAACATCGAACACGATCTTCTCGGTCCTATAATTCAGCTCCCCGCCAAACATCACCGGCAGCGTGTTCTTTCCTTTTGGCTGGCTCCTTCCCGGGTTGATTCTCTGAAATATCCCTGTCTTTTTGAGCTCTTCCTCGGGCATTTCCAGCCTCTTGATCACCTCAGGGGAGATCATGTTCATGCCAGCCCCACCGTCAACTGTATTTTCATGACTTTGAGGTTGCGTATCGTTGGTGACACCAACAACGGCAAACACCCGACTGCTGTTGTGTGGTCAGGGTGGTCCTCACCATCGAAAATAATAGGCATGTGAGACCACTAGGGTGGCCTTTGTGCCTCTGCTGCCGGTTCCGCCACATTAACCTCACACGCCCAGTGCTTGAGCTGGCATTGAGAGGAGTGCAAAGATGCACCCCCGTCAATGCACATGGATTCAGTTGCCTTCTGGAATTCAGGTTCACTTGACTCGTCATCATCCTCATCCTCACTTTCTTCGTCTTCTTTCTTCTCTCTACCCTTGGCGAGCTTCTCTTTCTTCTGGTTAGTATTGTCGCGGCGTCTACCTCGACCACCATGACCCTTCTTACCGGATCCACCTGTGCCATCATGGCCCTTCTCCTTGTCCCGCTTTTCATACTCAGCTTTCTGTTTCTCGACTAGCTATTCGACTTGACGGCACTCTTCGAGGTCATGACCCTTGGTACGATGAATCTTGCAGTACTGCCCGTCAGATTTGCTGGTCTTCTCTCCTGCCATGGCAACCTAGCAATCAGCGCATGCAGCTGCTTCCTTGCCAGTGCCTTCCACCTTGGATTTCTTGGCGGGGCTAGAGTCGCCGGATCTTTCTACAGCCATAACTGATTTGCCTTTGCTCTTCCTGTTGTGCCTCCAACCTTTCATCCCTGGGGTGGTGGTTTCGTCGGAGTCGGAGTCAACTTCAACACCAGCATCCTCCCCGGGAAGCCTTCTCCCTTCTTCATGTCGTGCACACTTGTCCGCCAACGTATAAAGCTTGTTGATGGTCATTGGCAATCATACGTGCATTTTCTCCCGCATCTTACGGTTGTGCATGTTCGTGTGGAACGCGGCAATCACAGCTACGGGGTGCACATCTGGGATGTTGTTGTGTACACATCTAAACCTCTGAATATATCTACGCAGATCTACCCCTTCCTTATGTGGGATCACTTGCAAGTCGCTAGGCAACCCGGGGCCCTTCTAGCCTCCGGTAAAAGCGCCAACAAATTTGTTTCAAAGATCTGACCACAAGGAAATGGAGTTCCTCGGCAAGTTCATCAGCCAGGCTTGCACATTGGGCTTGAGTACCAATGGGAAGTAGTTGGCCAAAATCTTTTCATCCCTTCCCCCGGTAGCCTGCACGCCGATCGTGTAAAAGCCCAAGAATTCTGTCAGGTTCAACTTGTCGTCATACTTTTCCGGTACTTCGGGCTTGGATGCGCGGACGGACAGCCAACGGACTTGCCGCGGCTCATGTGTGAAGGTAGGGCACCCGACCTCGTATGGAAGGTACCCGCCAACAACAGGCATTGGCTCATCGACAGTTGGGCCGTTGCGCTCGTCTGATTGACGGTGTGCCTCCCAGCATCGTTGAAAGGTGCTGCGAGCATCTTCTGCCTGCCTCTCCAGCAGCACTTGCCACTGATCTTTCTGCGTTCACGGATCTGAGGAGGCCATCAACATGTCGTCGGGCTATGCATCCCGCTGGGTCTATTGTGATTGCCTGTGCTGCATCTGGGGTTGTTGCCGTGGAGGTGATTGCACCGTTGGTGCACCGCCTGCCACACGGACATCAGTTTGAGCCACGGGCACAGTTGGCGGGCGCCGTGAGGGTTCCGCCAATAGGGATCTGTTTACATCGGCAAACTCGATCAAGCTTCGGATGGTGGCCCTCCATTCGTCCATCTTGTCAGCCACTGGAGGGAAATCGAGCAACATCTGAGCTCGCGCCATCGCTTATGTCGCTGTAGAGGGCATGTCGGAGCGCAAAGAATGTGACGTCACTCGACTCCTGGCCGAGCTAGCAGGAGCGCCATTACGATCTTGTCGCCAAACTGTGAGAGCGGCAGCAGGTTGACTAAGCAGGAGTGGTGCCTGGAGATCCTGGACCTGATCGACAGGCGTCTTACCGTGCGGGTGCTACTATGAAGGCACAACAACACAACTCGGCATCACGTCGTGCTCATCTTGTGATGCACGCGGCGTATACCTTGATGTAGTTCCTCCCGCAGCCGCCACTGGAGCCGCCACAGCGAGATGGTCATGGCCCGTGCTCGACCGGGCAGGGTCACTCTGATGGCTTCGTTCACCAATGCGTTGCAGAGGCGGGAGCTACATGCCAGCGCCACCCGCGCCGTTGTTGCTATCTTCGCCAGAGGGGCGAGGCAGGTGCCTGTCTCTGGGATCTCCACTGCCCGCTCCCGTTGTAGTGGGCACGGCGACCACATCGCCTGCACCGGCCGCGCCCACCGCGATGTCCATGTCGTCCACGGCGGCGCCGCCACCTGCGTTGCCCACAGGTGTGTGTGGTGCGAGTTTGGACGTTGACCGCTTTATCGTCATGGAGCCCTTCTTCTTGGGCGCCATGGAACGTGAAGAGGATGCTAAACTCTATGAAGTTGACGCACCGTTCGTTGGCTTGATTCACATCGGTGATGCCCCTACCTGGCGCGCCGAAGATGTTGGCGTGGAGCCGGCGATCTATGGGGCAAGGGGGTGCACATGATGCAAAGAGCAAGACAACGAGGGACAAGATGGTTTTACCCTGGTTCGGGCCGCTGGGAAGCATAAAACCCTCTCCTCCCTTGGTTTATTGATGGATGTGTGTGCAAGCACGCGGAGCGCTCTCTCCTGGCAAGTCAAAAGGAGAGGGCACCTGCACGAATACCTACGTGTGAGGTTGCAATGTGTTTGAACCCTTGTAAAGGTTGCCATGGCCCTCCTTTTATAGCTCAAGTGGTTACCACAGTGGCAAAAGGGTCTTTACAGGGTGATGAGATAGAAATAGAAGTATCATACCTAACTCTGCTAGTTAGGACAAAATGCATTAAATGCATCGCTAGGTGTCATGAGGAGGAGGAGCCCCGGCAAGGTTGCCGCACCGCTTGCTCATCTGCCTCCTATTAGGTTGACACACCATTAGGATGGGTGTCGATCAAGGTAATTTTCCGTCTAGTGGGCTGTCACGTGCCTGACAAGCTTTACCTAACTGCCTGCGAGCTCGACACCTCACTGATGGGTGACAACCTTCTCGGTGAGGTGGAGCGCTTGTGTTTTTTGGCATCGGCTTCCCGGGCCTGGCGCTTGCCGGGCCTTCATCTTGCCGGGCTCGCCTTGCCGGCAAAAGCTAGCTTCAACTTGAGGTTTTGTCTTGGTCTTCTTGATGCGCTCCTTGTTCTCATGGAGAGCTGCTCTTTTAGCTTGGGAAATCTTTGTTTGAAAATTTACCCTTGCCGGGAAAGCTGCTGCTCGTCTGTGCATAAGTCAGGGTATTACATCCCTTTTCTAATACACCGACACTTCCCCAAGTTGCTTTCCACTCAAATCCTTCTTCAACCATAGCCAAATCTGTGAGAGAGAGTTGAGTGTTGGGGAGACTATCATTTGAAGCACAAGAGCAAGGAGTTCATCATCAACACACTGTCCACTACCTTTTGGAGAGTAAGGTCTCCTAGATTGGTTAGGTGTAACTTGGGAGCCTTCGACATGATGTGGAGTTGAACCAAGAAGTTTGTAAGGGCAAGGAGATAGCCTACTTTTTGAAGATCTACCCGAGTGAGGCAAGTCCTTCGTGGATGATGGCCATGGTGGGATAGACAATGTCGGTGTCCGCCGGCGAGTCTGGGGAGGAGGAGAAGGCAGACTCGGAGGCGACCGGGGAAGGTGTGGGGGAGACCTCTCCCCCGCGCCAGACCAATCTCCTCCGCGTCCTTTCCGATGATGATGATGCTGGCGAGTCCACATCCTGGGAGTCGCCGCGCTCCACCGGGGTCACCACGAGGTCCAGGGGCACCCCTCCGAAGAAGTTGAAGCTGGGGGTCCCGAAGAAGGGCAGGTCGGCGCTGCTTTCCCAAGGCGACGCCTCTGCCTCGTCGCCGGCCGACACAGCCACAGATCCAGCCGTGCGCTCGTCTGCCCCTGAGGCTAGCGCAATGGCGCCCATGCCTATGAAGCCCACGGGCATCGCACTCCTGAAGATGATTAGGGATTTCGTCGCCATGGACCAGTAAGTGCGCCATCTTGTCTTTCCTCCCTACTCATGATGTAGTGTTCTGACGTTTCCCTCTCAGTGGTCTGGCCAACGCCAGCGGTGAAGAAGAAGAAGGAGGATGCCAAAAAACTCCAAGGCCAAGCAGCCTGCAGCGACCGTGCCGCCTCCGGCGCGGAAGGACGATGCCGGCTCGCCTGCTCCCACGATAGGGTTGTCCTCCCGAGGCTCGGAGGCCCAACCTTAAGGCAGTTCCTGCGGCCAAGCCGGCTCCAGAGGCACCCGCCCTCAGCTCGCCAGCTGGGGTCCCGAGGGCTCCGGAGCCCCCATCCCTCTCTGCTGCTACTGCCTTGTTGTTCTTAACGCTGGCGCCGTTTCCTCCCCCGTCCATCACGCCGCCGGGCCATGATTCTTCCGCCGCGCTTGGTGTTCTGGAGGAGGCCTTCTCCGCGCTGGACCAGCTTTAGGGTGATCTTCAGGGCCCCGACCGGCGCAGGGCGTCGAGGCGCCTGGAGCTGATCTCAGGGTGGCTCTGGACCGACGCTTCCGTCAGGGCGGCCTGGGGTCCGGCCGTGGCGGCCTCAGAGGAGGGCCGACAGGTAGCCGGCCTAGCCGCGGCTGCCCGCGATGTGGCGGTGAAGGACGCCAAGGCTGCCGAGGAGAGCAGCCATGTGGCGGAGGCCGAGCTGAAGACTCTCCATGAAAAGCAGAGGCCGCCGAGGCCCGCTGGCTCGAGGTGCGGGAGGAGGAGCTGAAGGCCTGGGAAGCTGCGGTTGCCGATCGCGACGCCGAGATGGAGAAGGTAGCCTGGGAACAGGCCACCGAACGCAGTCGCCTGGACAAGCTTCATCCCCTGGACCCGGAGCACTACACCGTCGCTGCCGAAGCCGTGAAGTACTTGGTGGAGGCCCTGCTGTGGAAGTTCCTTTCCGCCGACCCTGTGGGCACGGCTGGCGGCAAGGGCGACGGCGGCGTCGTCGTCAACGACGAGGCTCCCCAAGTGGGCGATGGTGGCGTCCAAGGCTGAAGAGGGAGCTTGATGGCGGTGCTCCCCCCTGTTTAAGTCCTGCAACATGTATCATGCCTCGTGGAGGCGTAAGAACTTATGCTTGGTACCTTTAGGAGATAGTATGCTTTTAATAATTTGCTAGGGTTCTGTGATTTCCTTTCCGTTTGCTTTAGTGTTCTACGTTGGCAGGGCCCGGCCCCGCACGTACCTCAGCCGCCGTTGGGTCGTCCGGATCACCAGGACGAGACTAAGGGGTGAGGGGCTAAGTGACTAGTTAGGCTCCGGAGTCACAATGCTTAGGAGGCCCCCTTGACGTACAAACATCCCTCAGGAAGGAGATGCCAGAGTAGGCCTTAGCGTTCTGCGTCGGCAGGGCCCAGCCTCGCGCATACCTCATCCATCGTTGGGTCGTCCGGATCACCAGGACGAGACCAAGAGGTGAGGGGCTACATGACCAGTTAGGCTCCTGAGTCGCGATGCTCAGGAGTCCCCCTTGACGTACGAACAGACCTCCATACCTTGCCTCACCGAGGTCCCGCTCGCGAGGGGCGCGTGAAGACCAGGTTCGAGGGACCTAGCATGGTGGTGTACGCTAGGTGTGACCTGAGCGTAGCCCCCGTGCCCAGTCCCCTCGCGTGACTATCCCGAAGGGAAAGCGTTGCGGTGAGGCTGAACACCGAGCCTGGCGGCTCCCTGAGGTTATTGCGGCCTTGGGGCCGCCCTCAGTTGTTTATCACCAACGCGGAGCATGGCGCTTCCGCTCTTGCATGGGCATAGCCGCTCCTCGACCGTGTCGACTGCCAGCACAGAGCGTGGTGCTTCCACTGGTGCGTGGGTGGGGGCTCCCTCTGAGTGGAGCCCCCGGGGCGTGTACAGCCCCGCCCTGACACGTGGCTTGCACGGCAGGTCTAGAGGAGGTGTGTATGGGCACTCGTGAGCCATCGCGGGACTCACGAGGCCCTACCTCAAGGTGGGTTGTGCCTGAATTTGATTTGGAACACTTGTGGTAGTCCTGCGAGATGGTTAGGCAACCCGCGCCGAATGAATCTCCTAAGGTTATCACATGAGAAGGCCAAACACCAACGACCCTAGGAGGTGACGTGAACGGGGCCGGCCCGCCAGACAGAGCTCAGTTGTTGGGTTTATCGACGCTGCAGGGATGGACCCGAGCACAGACGCCATGCCCAGTCTTCTCATGCGAAAGTCCTGAAGAAAGACAGCCGGTGCGCGGCTCCCGTGGTGACGAGGCACCGGATCACGCGCCCTAGCTCATCCACCCACGATTAGCTCATGCGAGAACAAGGCACCAAGGACCATGGGAGGAGACGTGCACGGGAGCTGGCCCGTGAGCCAGAGCTCAGCCACTTGGGTTTAGCGACGCTGCAGGGACAGACCCGAGCACAGACGCCGTGCCAGTCCTTAATCATGAGGCGGTCGAGGGTGGGTTTGCAAGGGCGTACGACACTCCTGGTGTCGATGCACCGGACAGACAGGTGAAAATTTGACAAGCAACTCATGATAGAAGGTAAAAGCCAGCTCTGATAGATGCAAGAAGGATACATGCCGTAGGGACAGACCCACGCGGCCTGGGGATAATGCGGCCCGAGGGGCGCCCCCAACTATATAAACCAGAAAATGTCACCTGGCACCATTGCTGAAGAGATGTTGAAGTAGCTGAAGACGCGTGTCGCAGAAGTCGCTCCTCACGAGCCACCTAGGTCCTGAACCTCGGGAGGCTTTGGAGGCCCAGGAGGCTCACGAGGACCCATTGCCATCTCCGACAGGATCGCCAGGTGCCTGGCCTCCTGAGTCGCCAGGACACCCCTAATGTGGTGCTAAAGCACGACAGCCCTGTTCAGCAAGCCAAAGGGCATGCGAATATAGCTGTGCGGTGGGCCCTCGCACCGGCCAACGCGCGAACGACCAGAAGATGCGGCCCTGTTAAGCCCAGGGATGTTGACGCAGACGCGCAGCTCGCTATCCTCGCCGGGACAAGGAGCCGCGCCGGGTGGTGGTCGGCGGTCGCCGCGCATGGCTCTCGCCTCTTGAAGCTCCTCGGTTGCCTTGGTGATGAACTCCTGAGCACCTGACACCCCGTGCCTTGTGCCCTCCTGGCGGAAGCGCGCACTGAAGCACACCTCCACGTGGTGCCCGAGCGCCTCCCTCGTGATGTTGGCTAGGTCAGAGGCCCTCAAGAGGAGAGCCCTCGAGCCCAGCCTGAGAGGGGCGTCGGGCATGCCTTCCTATGCAAGAGAGGGAGGCGCCTTGTCTGTGGGCGCTGGCCCTGAGGTGGTGCCGCTGGACACCCCGCTCTCCTGAGGTCCTTGGCGGAGAAGCTGCTTCTTCTTCTTGGGGACAGCCTTAGGAGGATAGATGGTGCCTTCGTCATCTGGGTTCTCGACCGCCAGAGCCTGGTAGGTGAGCTCGAGAGAGCACACTGCGTCCTTCTCTTCGCATGTGACCGTGATGACACCACAGCTCCTAGGCATCTTGAGGACATTGTAGCCATGATGATTCACTGCCATGAACTTGGCCAGGGCCGGATGCCCAAGGATGGCGTTGTATGGACGGCGGATGTGGGCGACGTCGAAGTCGATGAGCTCAGTGCGGTAGTTGTCGCGCTTGCAGAAGGTGACAGGGAGGCGGATCTGCCCTATCGGGGTGGTGGAGCCATCGGTCACTCCTGAGGAAGGCTTGGTGGGCTGCAGCTGGTCATAGGGCACTTGGAGGCGGTCGAACGGCTCGACGGAAAGAACATTGAGTGCCGCACCGCCATCAATGAGTGTCTTGGTGGCGAGCACGTTGCTGATGATGGGCGAGCAGAGCATCGGGAGGGCACCGGCAGTTGCCGCGCACTTGAGCTGGTCGGACGAGCTAAAGGCAATGGTGCACTTGGACAACTTAAGCGGACGCGTAGCCTCAAGCTCAGGGAGGGCCACGTTCACCTCACGGGCAAACAGCTTGAAGATGCGATGAGAGGCAGGGGCTTGAGCGCCGCCCAGGATGCAAGAGATGGCACGAGGCTCCTAGAAGCCCCCAACCCCCTCATCCTGGTAGTGGTCGTCGTTCCTTCTTGGTGGTGGTGGCAGCGGAGGGAGGCCAGCGTTGCCCTGAGGGCGTTCCTCATGAGGCTGGTCCCTCCAGGGGCCCTCGCGAGGCTGGCCCTGCCAGCATTCCTCATGAGGCTGATCGCGCCACTCTTGGCGGGGGTCGCGGCCGTCCCAGCGTCCTCCACTTCGGCCTCATCCGCGGCCGTAGCCTCGATCATTGCGCTCGGGGCGAGGACCGAGGCGCCCATCGCGGATGGCCCTGAGCTTCTCACAGTTCGTTGGTGTTGTGGCTGTGCATGTTGTGGAAGATGCAGAACGGGCGGCTGCCCTTGGATGATGCTACCTCTTGAGCATTGCGTTGGTTTTCCCTTGAAGAGGAAAGGGTGATGCAGTAAAGTAGCGTAAGTATTTCCCCTCAGTTTTTGAGAACCAAGGTATCAATCCAGTAGGAGATCACGCACGAGTCCCTCACACCTACACAAACAAATAAGAACCTCGCAACCAACACGATGAAGGGGTTGTCAATCCCTCAATGATCACTTACGAGAGTGAGATCTGATAGATATGATAAGATAATATTTTTGGTATTTTTATGATAAAGAGAAATAAAGATGCAACGTAAAATAAAAGGCAATAGAAATAACTAAGTGTTGGAAGATTAATATGATCGAAAATAGACCCGGGGGCCATAGGTTTCACTAGTGGCTTCTCTCAAGATAGCATAAGTATTACGGTGGGTAAACGAATTACTGTCGAGCAATTGATAGAATTGAGCATAGTTATGAGAATATCTAGGTATGATCATGTATATAGGCATCACGTCCGCGACAAGTAGACCGAAACGATTCTGCATCTACTACTATTACTCCACACATCGACCGCTATCCATCATGCATCTAGAGTATTAAGTTCATAAGAACAGAGTAATGCTATAAGTAAGATGACATGATGTAGAGGGATAAACTCATGCAATATGATATAAACCCCATCTTTTTATCCTCGATGGCAACAATACAATACGTGTCGTTTCCCTTACTGTCACTGGGATCGAGCACCGCAAGATTGAACCCAAAGCTAAGCACTTCTCCCATTGCAAGAAAGATCAATCTAGTAGGCCAAACCAAACTGATAATTCGAAGAGACTTGCAAAGATAACCAATCATACATAAAAGAATTCAGAGGAGATTCAAATATTGTTCATAGATAAACTTCATCATAAACCCACAATTCATCGGATCTCAACAAACACAGCGAAAAGAAGATTACATTGAAAAGATCTCCAAGAAGATCGAGGAGAACTTTGTATTGAGATCCAAAGAGAGAGAAGAAGCCATCTAGCTAATAACTATGGACCCGAAGGTCTGAGGTAAACTACTCATACATCATCGGAGAGGCTATGGTGTTGATTTACAAGCCCTCCGTGATCAACGCCCCCTCCGGCGGAGAGCCGAAAAAGGCCCCAAGATGGGATCTCAAGGGTACAGAAGGTTGCGGCGGTGGAAATAGGTTTTTGGCTCCGTATCTGATAGTTTGGGGGTACGTAGGTATATATAGGAGGAAGAAGTACGTCGGTGGAGCAACATGGGCCCCACAAGGGTGGAGTGCGCGCCTGGGGGGGTAGGCCCCCCCACGCCTCGTGCTTCCTCGTTGATTACTTTGCGTAGACTCCAATTCCTCTGGATCACGTTCGTTCCGAAAATCACGTTCCCGAAGGTTTCATTCCGTTTGGACTCCGTTTGATATTCTTTTTCTGTGAAACACTGAAATAGGCAAAAAACAGCAATTCGGGCTGGGCCTCCGGTTAATAGGTTAGTCCCAAAAATAATATGAAAGTGTATAATAAAGCCCGTTAAACATCCAAACAGAATATAATATAGCATGGAACAATAAAAAATTATAGATACGTTGGAGACGTATCAAGCATCCCCAAGCTTAATTCCTGCTCGTCCTCGAGTAGGTAAATGATAAAAACAGAATTTTTGATGTGGAATGCTACTTAGCATAATTTTCAATGTAATGCTCTTAACTGTGGTATGAATATTCAGATCCAAAAGATTCAAGATAAAAGTTTAATATTGACATAAAAATAATAATACTTCAAGCCTACTAACTAAGCAATTATGTCTTCTCAAAATAACATGGCCAAAGAAAGTTATCCCTACAAAATCATATAGTCTGGCTATGCTCTATCTTCACCACACAAAGTATTTAAATCATGCACAACCCCGATGACAAGCCAAGCAATTGTTTCATACTTTTGGTGTTCTCAAACTTTTTCAATCTTCACGCAATACATGAGCGTGAGCCATGGACATAGCACTATATGTGGAATAGAATGGTGGTTGTGGAGAAGACAAAAAGGAGAAGATAGTCTCACATCAACTAGGCGTATCAACGGGCTATGGAGATGCCCATCAATAGATATCAATGTGAGTGAGTAGGGATTGCCATGCAACGGATGCACTAGAGCTATAAGTATATGAAAGCTCAACAAAAGAAACTAAGTGGGTGTGCATCCAACTCGCTTGCTCACGAAGACCTAGGGCATTTTGAGGAAGCCCATCATTGGAATATACAAGCCAAGTTCTATAATGAAAAATTCCCACTAGTATATGAAAGTGATATCATAGGAGACTCTCTATCATGAAGATCATGGTGCTACTTTGAAGCACAAGTGTGGTAAAAGGATAGTAACATTGTCCCTTCTCTCTTTTTCTCTCATTTTTTTATTTGGGCCTTTTCTCTTTTTTTATGGGCTCTTTTTTTTTTTCGTCCGGAGTCTCATCCCGACTTGTGGGGGAATCATAGTCTCCATCATCCTTTCCTCACTTGGGACAATGCTCTAATAATGATGATCATCACACTTTTGTTTACTTACAACTCAAGAATTACAACTCAATACTTAGAACAAAATATGACTCTATGTGAATGCCTCCGGCGGTGTACCGGGATATGCAATGAATCAAGAGTGACATGTATGAAAGAATTATGAACGGTGGCTTTGCCACAAATACGATGTCAACTACATGATCATGCGAAGCAATATGACAATGATGGAGCGTGTCATAGTAAACGGAACGGTGGTAAGTTGCATGGAAATATATCTCGGAATGGCTATTTAAATGCCATGATAGGTAGGTATGGTGGCTGTTTTGAGGAAGGTATATGGTGGGTGTATGATACCGGCGAAAAGTGCGCGGTATTAGAGAGGCTAGCAATGGTGGAAGGAAGAGAGTGCGTATAATCCATGGACTCAACATTAGTCATAAAGAACTCATATACTTATTGCAAAAATCTACAAGTTATCAAAGCAAAGTATTACGCGCATGCTCCTAGGGGGATAGATTGGTAGGAAAAGACCATCGCTCGTCCCCGACCGCCACTCATAAGGAAGACAATCAATAAATAAATCATGCTCCGACTTCATCACATAACGGTTCACCATACGTGCATGCTACGGGAATCACAAACTTTAACACAAGTATTCCTCAAATCCACAACTACTCAACTAGCATGACTCTAATATCACCATCTTCATATCTCAAAACAATTATCAAGCATCAAACTTCTCATAGTATTCAACACACTCATAAGAATTTTTTACTAATCTTGGATGCCTATTACTTAGGACTAATTCTCAATTAAGCAAATTACCATGCTGTTTTGTAGGACTCTCAAAATAATATAAGTGAAGCATGAGAGAACAATAGTTTCTATAAAACAAATCCACCACCGTGCTCTAAAAGATATAAGTGAAGCACTAGAGCAAAAACTATATAGCTCAAAAGATATAAGTGAAGCACATAGAGTATTCTAATAAATTCCGAATCATGTGTGTCTCTCTCAAAAGGTGTGTACAGCAAGGATGATTGTGGTAAACTAAAAAGCAAAGACTCAAATCATACAAGACGCTCCAAGCAAAACACATATCATGTGGTGAATAAAAATATAGCTCCAAGTAAAGTTACCGATGGACGAAGACGAAAGAGGGGATGCCTTCCGGGGCATCCCCAAGCTTTGGCTTTTTGGTGTCCTTAGATTATCTTGGGGTGCCATGGGCATCCCCAAGCTTAGGCTCTTGCCACTCCTTGTTCCATAATCCATCAAATCTTTTACCCAAAACTTGAAAACTTCACAACACAAAACTTAACAGAAAATCTCGTGAGCTCCGTTAGCGAAAGAAAACAAAACACCACTTCAAGGTACTGTAATGAACTCATTCTTTATTTATATGGTGTTAAACCTACTGTATTCCAACTTCTCTATGGTTTATAAACTATTTTACTAGCCATAGATTCATCAAAATAAGCAAACAACACACGAAAAACAGAATCTGTCAAAAACAGAACAGTCTGTAGTAATCTGTAACTAACGCAAACTTCTGGAACTCAAAAAATATACCAAAATAGGACGACCTAGACAATTTTTTTATTGATCTGCTGCAATTGGAATCAGTATTTTATCACGTTCTGGTGATTTTTAACAATTGTTTTCGTGAACAGAAAGTTTCTGGAATTTTCAGCAAGATCAAATAACTATCATCCAAGAAGATCCTATAGGTTTAATTTGGCAAAAACACTAATTAAAACATAAAAACAAATCTAACCAGAGGCTAGATCAAATATTTATTCCTAAACAGAAGCAAAAAGCAAAAAAACTAAAATAAAATTGGGTTGCCTCCCAACAAGCGCTATCGTTTAGCGCCCCTAGCTAGGCATAAAAGCAAGGATAGTTCTAGGTATTGCCATAATAATAGGATAGATCACGGAAACTCATTTCATATTCTCTACGTTCAGCAGAAAGTTTTCTTTGAGGCAAGCAAAAGTAATCAAAAGGGCTAAATTTAATGGGACAGAAGTCCCCAAGATCAACTTTGGGAGGTATAGGTTCCTCCTTCGGCCCTTCGTATTGCACAACCAATTCATCACTATAAGCATTTTTCTGACAGAACTTCGTGAGCCTAAACTCGAGTGAATATCCTAGCTCATTATTTAGAATAGCAAAATCATTATTAAGTTCAGAAATTCTATCAACTAGAACATTGGTAGGAACCCTTTTTCTAAGGTTTTCATTAAAAGCAACATAGTCTAGAGATTGAAAACGCATTATTTCCTCTTGATCAAAGAGGATAGCCTCTATGGGAGGACAGCCAGCGTCCACCCTATAGTGCGCAAAGATTTCTTTGGCCTCTTTTATTATAAATCTGAACTCATGAGCCAAAAAGATAGTAGCGGCACGCTTAACAGAAGAATGCTCAATATTAGAAAATTCTAGGAAAATCCTTTGTATGCAAGGATGCATGTGCATAAATTGCCTTTCAAGTTCAACTACAAGCATGGCGATAGTGTCCGCAAGACTACTAGTTCTATGAAGAATAGAACTACCCATAGAAGGCAAAGCACCGGCACAAGTAAAGAAATCCTGGATAACTCCTTTTCCAATAATATTACCACTACCAATTCGGAATTTTTTTTGTATGTAAGATAGGGGGTTCTTCAGCAGGGGCATCAAAATTTTCCATGTTATTATTATTGTCCTTATCGACAATAATTTCACCAATTTCAGACATAACGGCAGAAAGTGCGAGGAGCAAAAAGAAAGAGGGAGGCGAACGGGAAAGAGAGGGCGAATAAAACGGCAAGGGTGATGTGGGGGAGAGGAAAACGAGAGGCAAATGGAAAATAATGTAATGCGAGGGATAAGAGTTTGTGATGGGTACTTGGTTTGTCATGACTTGACTTGACTTGGCGCAAATCTCCCCGGCAACGGCGCCAGAAATCCTTCTTGCTACCTCTTGAGCACTGCGTTGGTTTTCCCTTGAAGAGGAAAGGGTGATGCAGTAAAGTAGCGTAAATATTTCCCTCAGTTTTTGAGAACCAAGGTATCAATCCAGTAGGAGATCACGCACGAGTCCCTCACACCTACACAAATAGATAAGAACCTCGCAACCAACGCGATAAAGCGGTTGTCAATCCCTCAACGGTCACTTATGAGAGTGAGATCTGATAGATATGATAAGATAATATTTTTGGTATTTTTATGATCAAGAGAAATAAAGATGCAAAGTAAAATAAAAGGCAAATAGAAATAACTAAGTATTGGAAGATTAATATAATGGAAAATAGACCCGGGGGCCATAGGTTTCACTAGTGGCTTCTCTCAAGAGCATAAGTATTATGGTGGGTAAACGAATTATTGTCGAGCAATTGATAGAATTGAGCATAGTTATGAGAATATCTAGGTATGATCATGTATATAGGCATCACGTCTGCGACAAGTAGACCGAAACGATTCGGCATCTACTACTATTAACCCACACATCGACCGCTATCCAGCATGCATCTAGAGTATTAAGTTCATAAGAACAGAGTAATGCTTTAAGTAAGATGACATGATGTAGAGGGATAAACTCATGCAATATGATATAAACCCCATCTTTTTATCCTTGATGGCAACAATACAATACATGTTGTTTCCCTTACTGTCACTGGGATCGAGCACCGCAAGATTGAACCCGAAGCTAAGCACTTCTCCCATTGCAAGAAAGATCAATCTAGTAGGCCAAACCAAACTGATAATTCGAAGAGACTTGCAAAGATAACCAATCATACATAAAATAATTCAGAGGAGATTCAAATATTGTTCATAGATAAACTTGATCATAAACCCACAATTCATCGGATCTCGACAAACACACCGCAAAAGAAGATTACATCGAATAGATCTCCAAGAAGATCGAGGAGAACTTTGTATTGAGATCCAAAGAGAGAGAAGAAGCCATCTAGCTAATAACTATGGACCCGAAGGTCTGAGGTAAACTACTCACACATCATCGGAGAGGCTATGGGGTTGATGTAAAAGCCCTCCGTGATCAATGCCCCCTCCGGCGGAGCGCCGGAAAAGGCCCCAAGATGGGATCTCACGGGTACAGAAGGTTGCGGTGGTGGAAATAGGTTTTTGGCTCCGTATATGATAGTTTGGGGGTACGTAGGTATATATAGGAGGAAGAAGTACATCGGTGGAGCAACGTGGGCCCCACGAGGGTGGAGGGCGTGCCTGGGGGGGTAGGCGCGCCCCCTGCCTCGTGCTCTCCTCGTTGATTACTTTGTGTAGACTCCAAGTCCTCTGGATCAAGTTCGTTCCGAAAATCACGTTCCCGAAGGTTTCATTCCGTTTGGACTCCATTTGATATTCTTTTTCTGCGAAACACTGAAATAGGCAAAAAACAGCAATTCGGGCTGGGCCTCCCGTTAATAGGTTAGTCCCAAAAATAATATGAAAGTGTATAATAAAGCCCGTTAAACATCCAAAACAGAATATAATATAGCATGGAACAATAAAAAATTATAGATACGTTGGAGACGTATCAGATGACTCCAGGTGATCACGCGCTTCATCTCTAGTTCGGCCGCGAGCACGGCCGATCCCTTGCACCTCACGTCCTTGGCTTTGGCCTTCTTATCTTTTGGGTCAGCCCCCGGGAGCTCCAGGAGGGTGAGGCGACCCTCCTTAGCTCTCGCACACTTGGTTGCCATGTTGAACATCTCCACAGCCGTGCATAGGTCCTCGTGTATGGCAAGCTCCTCCTTCATCTTGACGTCGCGGACGCCATCGGTGAATGCCGAGATGATGGCCTCGTCCGGCACCTTGGGGATCTTGAGGCGAACACCATTGAAGCATTGCATGTACTTCTGCAAGGTCTCCCTGGCTGCTGCTTGATGCGCCGCAGGTCACTCGCAGCTGGCGGCCGGTCGCGGGTGTCCTGGAAGTTGGTGACGCAACGCTCTTGCATTTCGTCCCCGGAGGAGATCGATCCCGCGGGCAGGTTCAGGAGCCACGAGCGCGTGCCATCCTTGAGAGCCATGGAAAACCAGTTTGCCATAACCTTCTCGTCGCCGTTGGCTGCCTCGATGCTCAGCTCGTAGAGCTGCAGGAACTCACTAGGGTCGGGGGTGCCGTCATAGCCTGGAGGCAGGTCGGGCTTGAACTTCCCCGGCCAGAGGACACTGCGTAGCTCAGGAGTGAAGGCGCGACAACCCACTGTGGTCGCGGGAGCCCGTCCTGGAGGTGGAGCCTGATCCTGGAGAGGGAGTCCTGGACTAAGGGGTCCTCGGGCATCCGGGCTATGATACGTTGGCCGGACTAATGGGGTGTGAAGATACAAGACCGAAGACTCGCTCCCGTGTCCGGATGGGACTCTCCTTGGCGTGGAAGGCAAGCTTGGCGTCCGGATATGAAAATTCCTTTCTCTGTAACCGACTTTGTATAACCCTAGTCCCCTCCGGTGTCTATATAAACCGGAGGGCTTAGTCCGTAGAGCCAGTCATAATCATAATCATACAGGCTAGACTTCTAGGGTTTTATCCATTACGATCTCGTGGTAGATCAACTCTTGTAATACTCATATTCATCAAGATCAATCAAGCAGGAAGTAGGGTATTACCTCCATAGAGAGGGCCCAAACCTGGGTAAACATCGTGTCCCCCGTCTCCTGTTACCATCGACCTTAGACGCACAGTTTGGGACCCCCTACCCAAGATCCACCGGTTTTGACACCGACATTGGTGCTTTCATTGAGAGTTCTGCTGCATCGTCTTCAAGAGGTTCGATGGCCCTGTCAATCATCTACAACAATGATGTCCATGGGGAAGTCTTCCTCCCCAGACGGATCTTCGTATTCGGCCGCTTCGCACTTCGGGCCAACTCGTTTGGCCATCTAGAGCAGATCGACAGCTATGCCCCTGGCCATCAGGTCAGATTCGGAAGCTTGAACTACGTCGCTCATATCCGCAAAGACTTGATCTTCGATGGATTCGAGACCACGGCAGCCGCTCCCTGCCACCGCGATGAACATGACATAAATATTTCATCGGACCATACCCAGGAGATAGCGCCTGTAACTGCTCTGGCCCTAGACCCGGAGCAGGTCGCGCCATCCGAGGACGGGAAGCTCAACCCGCCACGGAAGCCGTAGCCTCAGCGGCGTTGGAGCCGCACACAGACCCAACCTCGAGTGGAATTTGTGCCACCGGAACCTCGGACTCATTTCCGGCTACAGGTTCCGAACCACGTGCGTCCGCGTACGTCGAGCTTGATCGGTCGTCGATCACCGAATTCAGCTCCGCGGACATCTTCTGGCACTCACCTTTAGGCGATGTGCTAAACCCGTTAAAAACACTCTCCTTAGTGGGGGACTCATAGCCGAATTATATCCGGTTCAAACTGGAGGCTGATGATGGAGAATTTCGCTTCCCACCCACCACCCACTTCATAGCCAATGTCGAAGACTTAACCGACATGCTCGATTATGGCTCCGAAGACATCGACGGTATGGACGACGATGCCGAAGAGTAGCAGGGCCAAAACCCGCCGTTTACCGGGAGCTGGATAGCCACTTCTTCGTACGACGTGTACATGGTGGACACACCTACAGAGAACAATGGCGATAACGAGGAAGATCCAGTCGAGGATGAACCTCCCAACATACAACCAAAGCGCCGACATCAGCGGCGCCGCTCTAAATCACGCCACAGAAAAAACAGAAATACCGGCACAGGAGAAGATAACACTCCGGACGGTGCCGAAGACAGAGAAGACCCCGATGAGCAAGCTGCCGAACAGGACGATCGGGAAGATGGGCAAGTCAGCCCTATGAACAGGCCATAAACGAAGACTCGGAGGACAACAATTATATACCGCTCTCCGAGGATGAGGTGAGCCTCGGTGACGACGACTTCATCGTAGCTGAGGAACCTCTCGAGTAGGAGCGCTTTAAGCGCCGGCTAATCGCCACTGCAAGGAGCCTGAAAAAGAGGCAGCAGCAGCTTCAAGCTGATCAGGATCTGCTCAATGACAGGTGGACTAATGTCATGGCAGCCGAGGAATATGGCCTCGAGCGACCAACCAAAAGTTACCCGAAGCGCAAATTGCTACCTCAGTTCGATGACGAGGCGCTGGAGCACGAACCATCATCGCGCAATGTGGCTGACCGACCACCACGTGGCCGGGACAAAGCGGCAGCTCGAGCCGAACACCAGCCCGCACTACCTCACCGTAAAGGCAGAGATAAAACAGCTCGGGGACATACATATGACCTGCGGTAGAACTCGGACAGTAGAGCAGGGCAGAACAGATCGATTTATGGCTCAGGGGGCTGTGCCCCGACACGCGACAACGGCTACCTAGCCGGACGCAACAATCATAGTCACGCCCGGGCCGAAAACCGCAGACGGACTCCATCTGAGCTATGTCGCAACGTGGCCCGACATAGAGGCGCCGCACACCCCCTTTGCTTCACTGACGAGGTAATGGAGCACGAATTCCCAGAAGGGTTTAAACCCATGAATATCGAATCATATGATGGAACAACCGATCCCGCGGTATGTATTTAAGATTTTCTCCTCCATATCCACATGGCCCGCGGTGATGATCTCCACGCCATCAAATACCTCCCACTAAAACTAAAGGGACCAGCGCGGCACTGGCTAAACAGCCTTCCAGAGAACTCCGTTGGCAGCTGGGAAGACCTGGAAGACGCCTTTCGCGATAACTTCCAAGGTACATATGTCCGGCCACCAGATGTCGATGACTTAAGTTACGTCATCCAGCGGCCCGGAGAGACAGCCAGGAAGATCTGTACTAGGTTCTTAATTAAAAAGAACCAAATTGTCGATTGTCCGGACGCCGAAGCCCTTGCGGCCTTCAAACACAGCGTCCGAGATGAGGGGCTCGCCCGCCACCTCGGTCAAGAAAAACCAAAATCCATGACAGCCCTTACCGCTCTAATGACCCGCTTTTGCGTGGGAGAAGATAGCTGGCTCGCTCGTAGAAGAAACAGCGCCAGTGATCCGGGCACTTCCGAAGTCCGAGGCGGCAACGGCAAGCCATGACGCAATAAACACAAGCATCGCAATAATAACGAAATGACGCAAGACACGGCGGTCAACGCCGGATTCAGCTGCTCCAAACCCGGTCAACGGAAAAAGCCATTCAAGGCAAATAGATACGGACCATCCAATCTAGACAAGATACTGGATCGGCCCTGCCAGATTCATGGCACCCCCGATAAACCAGCTACTCACACCAACAGAAGCTGCTGGGTCTTCAAACAAGCCGACAAGCTTAATGCCGAACACAAGGGGAAGGGGCCACCCAGTGACAGCGAAGAGACTCACCAACCGAATACCGGGGTTCAGAAGCAATTCCCCCCCAAAGTGAAAACCGTAAACATGGTATATGTGACGCACACCCCTACAGGGGAGCAGGCGCGCACTACGGGACGCATTCACCATAGAGCCGGGCCCCCCAAATTTAGCCATATCCGTCCCGAGGGTTCAGCAGCTCTGATCATCGATCCAATCATCGATGGGTTCCATCTCACGAAAGTCCTTATGGACGGCGGCAGTAGCCTTAATCTACTCTACCAAGACACTGTCCGCAAAATGGGCATCGATCCTTCAGGAATCAAGCCCACCACAACTACCCTCAGGGGAGCAGTACCCGGCGTAGAAGCTCACTGCACAGGCTCCATCACATTGGAAGTCGTTTTTGGTTTGCCGAACAACTTCCGAAGCGAAGGCTTGACCTTCGATATTGTCCTGTTCTGCAGTAGCTATCATGCACTTCTGGGGCGTACCGCTTTTGCTCGTTTTAATGCGGTACCACACTACGCCCATGCAAAACTTAAGATGCCCGGTCCATGCGGCGTCATAACAATAAATGGAAATACGGAACACTCCCTCCGTACAGAGGATCATACTACGGCTACTATAGCCGAAGTACAAAGCGGCCTCATCAAGCCGCGTATCCCATCGGCCATTAAGCCGCCGGTCTCTATTAAACGGACCGATCAATCTCAGAGCTAGATTAGCAGTTTGGCCTCCGTCGTTCGCCTCATATATCCGCGATGTTTGTACCGCGCATACATAATTATGCACTTAAAATACTCTGGTCATCGGCGGAGGTACAATACGGACAGGCCTACAAGCACTCCCATAGCCTCCTTTTCTTTTCTAACTATTTTTTATCTTTTACCACAGGTGACTCAAAGACTGGTCATCTCACGGACTCTTTCGGAGTTCGGCTTCGTACACTAACCCAAAGGCTATTCCTGTTAAGGAGTCCTTTCACCGAGGCAAGGCGGCACAGACGTGCGACAAGAGGTCCAAATAATTTTTGTAGACCGCACTCTCTATTTCGAGCCTGTAAAGTGCCTTCTCCCTCAGCCTTCGACCACCGGCATGTCAAATAGCCTGGGTTGTGGCGTTATCATTTGTAAGACGACAATTGACATATCAATCAGGTTCCAGTGAACATAATCCGTATTCAGTATTCGCTTTTTCTAAAGAACTGAATTTTGCTTCTCCGGTTGTTTCACACACGCACCTCGGCACAAATTGCCAGGGGCTCAATATGGGAACAAATGAATTGCCGGCAAGTCCGAACAGCTTTATAGCACACTTCGGCATCATGAGTTTGGCCTTATATGCATCAGCTCTGAATCATGTCTTTGGTCAATAGTTGGGTTGCCCGGCTCCTGTGCTTACTACCTTACGTTCCGCTCTATCGGCTAGGGTAGTAAAGGGAGAACTACTGTGATTGTGTCCTGGTTTATCCGGACGAGCACCTCAGTAGAGAAAGCCAAAAACTGACTGTCATGATGCGGCGAGAGCTGGTCAACCACTCGATGACTTATCAGAATCTTTTGCGATTCCTTCCATATTACACGAAGGACCGTTCTTCTGGTCGCCTATGTAACGCACCGTATTCGGATAACCGCGTACATACTAGGGGTTATATCGTAGACCCACCGTCGAACTCCTATGGCTAAGTGAAAGTGTTAAAGCCATATAGTCTGATTGCCTAGTTCGCCGCATTGACACCTCCTTCACGGACCAAAACGTTGGGGCAAGAGTGATCAAGTGCTTTTCCGAACACCCCCGTATTATATGCGCGGGGCTGAAGCCGACGACTGGTAAACTTTCAGATTATACAGAAAACGGCCGGACAGGAGGAGCCAAAACTTTCAAGCAAAAGTATAAAAAACATAGCCTTCATATATCATAATATTGTTTTTACAATTTCGGTATATTCACTCGAACATCATATCCTTCGAGCACTGACCCTTTATCAAGCGGGCACCCTCTTGGACATCTTCGAAATAATGCTCTGGCATGTGATGGTCCTTGCCCTTGGGTGGACTCTTTGCTGCAATATCGGTGGCATTCATCTTCGCCCAGTACGTCTTGACGCGGGCAAAGGCCATCCGTGCACCTTCAATGCACGTTGACCGCTTCATGGCGTCGATACGCGGCACCGCATCAACAAGTCGCTGCACCAAACCGAAATAGCTATTCGGAATTGGCTCAGTCGGCCACAGCCGGACCACGACGTCCTTCATGGCAGATCCGGATATCTTGTGGAGCTCGGCCCATTGGGCCATCTGTTCATTCAGCAACAGCGGACGCTTTGGCGTGCTGAATTGCGACCAGAAAAGCTTCTCCGTTGCATGCCCTACTTTCACTTGGAAAAATTGCGCCGCATCAGAGACACTCTTCGGCAAGTCCAAGAATGCGTCTGGAGAACTCCACATTTGATTAAGCGGAGCATACTTCGGATCGCCGAATTTAGTCTGTAATAAGAAAGGCTTACTGGCTGCTATCTCCCCAGCTTGCCGGATCTCCTCCCGAGCCGCTCTAGACTCGGATCGTGCTTCTCACGCCTCTTGTAAGGCCTTGTCGAGATCGACCGTTTTGGCTTTGTTATCCTTCTCGAGGAATTCGCACCGGACATTGGCTTCATTTAGCTCACGCGCCATGGTAGACATTTTCTCCTCGCATTGGCGCCGAGCAGCCTGTTCGGCCTTTAACTCATCAGCTGCCTTCTTGGCAGCCACATTACTCATCCTGGCTTGCTCCTTGGCCGGGCAAGTTCAGCCCGAAGTGTCTCAACCGCGGCGGCACTATCTGCAGTTATGCATGTCTCACTATATAATTCAAGCTTCCTGCTCATGTTATTATGCATACGCACACTGGCTGCCCCAACATACCTTGTGCCTCGTCGAGCCGCCTATTAATAAGCGTGATGTCGTCATCCGCCACATCAAGTTTTTGCTTCAGACTTGCAACCTCTATAGCGTGGGCAGTCGTCATGGAAGTAACAACCTGTGTTTCAATTAATTAGATTATTTCCTGGACATATCATTTTCGATCCTCTGATTGCCTTCCTTTGGATGCCAACCAAAGTCTCAGGGGCTACTATCTATACACAGGTGCACATACCTCGAAGCCTCTTAGCAGGCTCGTGAAAGCTTCATTCAATCCGATTTTCGCGGACAGAATCCTCTCAACCACCATACCTATCAAGGTACGATGTTCCTCCGAGACGGATGAATATCGCAACATGTCCGTCAGTGTATCCGGCGCCTCCGGATTCCTAGAAACAGCTGTGGGAGTATGGACTCCCTTTGAAAGGATATGTTTGCTCGACCCTAGAGTCGTCTCCGGCTGTAAACCAGATAGTCCGGGGCCTTCATTGTTGGTCCCCGTAAGAACCGCACACCCCGAACCCTGGGCGACCGAAGTTTCACCTTGGGGCGTTTTCTTCATTATCCTCTGTTGATCGGGAGAGATCCTCCAGGACGACACCTCGAAGTCGTCCGCCTTATTGGGCGAGGAAGCTTGTGGAGGCGTCTCGCTTTCCATTATCTCCAGAAGAAGATCCCCCGAGGAAGAGGATTGTTGAGGAAGACTGTGTGTCGGACTGCAAAATATGTATTCTAGATGTTACCCTTGTAACAGGAAAAGGAACGGGATATGTTTAAAACACCTTTGTTCACTTACGATTCGGCTAAAGGCTGGTCCTTATGGAGGACCTGTGCGACAACGTCGCCTTGCGAGCCCGAACCGCCTGACAAGGGCGTCTTACCTCGGTTAGGAGCCTTCACCTCCCAACTTCGGAGGCGGCCCTTTTCTTACCATGGGGAGAAAGGATGTCAGCTTCTCCTTCTCTTTTGTCTTCGGAAGA
Source organism: Triticum aestivum (assembly GCF_018294505.1). Classification (NCBI taxonomy): domain Eukaryota; kingdom Viridiplantae; phylum Streptophyta; class Magnoliopsida; order Poales; family Poaceae; genus Triticum; species Triticum aestivum. The sequence continues at coordinate 265,818,489 of NC_057802.1, forward strand.
GGGAGCCTTAATCTCCCCGGACATAGTGTTTGGTGTACCTTCGGAATGGAGGCTACCTTTGGCCTCCCTGCTCTCCTCATTGTCCTCTTTCACCGGCACCTGGTATGGTGCCGGGACTAGCATCCTTGTTAGCATGGGACTAGCTGAGTCTTCGGGAAGAGGGGCCGAACACTTGATTTGCTCCACCTTCTTTATCCAGCCCTGGAAGAAGATGGTTTTCTCAGTATCTTATTATGAGATGTTTTAACTAAGCTGTGTTCAGGAGTCGAGTGCTTACCAAGGTATCCGGATGGTTGCAGTCAAGGCTGATGTCCTCTGTAGTATCCGGCCACTGTTTTCGTGTCCCGAAGAATAATTTCCACATTCCTCTGTGCGTCGTGCCGAAGAAGTGCTGAAGGGTTCGTGGTCCTTCCGGATTGAACTCCCACAGGCGGAGAGGCCGCCGCTGGCACGGTAGGACCCGGCGGACTAGCATTACTTGGATTACGTTGATAAGGCCGGTGTCCTTTTCAATAAGGCTCCGGATGCGGCTTTGTAGAGTCTGCACTTCGTCGATTGATCCCCAGTCCAACCGCTTATTGATCCATGATGCAAGCTGACTTGGAGGGCCAGATTGGAACGCTGGTGTAGCCGCCCACTTGGTACAATGGGGTTCAGTGATGTAAAAACACTCCCGTTGCCATAAGTCGTAAGATTCTGTGAAGGATCCTTTTAGCCAAAAAGCATTGATGAGTTTGCTCACTGTAGCACCACCGCACTCCGCTTGTTTCCCATCAACCACCTTCGGCTTCACATTAAAGGTCTTGAGCCAAAAGCCGAACTGTGGGGGAATACGGAGGAAGGCCTCGCACATGATAATGAACGCCGAGACGTGAAGAAAGGAGTCCGGAGCTAGATCGTGAAAATCTAGCCCATAATAGAACATGAGCCCTCGAACAAAGGGGTGGAGAGCCAACCCTAGCCCTCGGATGAAGTGGGAGATGAATACAACCCTCTCGCTGGATTTGGGAGTAGGAATAACCTTCCCTTGAGCAGGAAGCCTGTGGGGGATTTCCGCGGTCAGGTATCTTGCCACCCGGAGCTTCGCAATATCCTCCTTTGTGACAGAGGAAGCCACCCACCGACCTTGAGGGCTGTGTCCAGACATGACTGGGAAGCTCGAAGCAATTAAATTGAACCTTGGGTGCTGAAGCTCGAGGTTGGAGAGGTTGAGGAAAGGGTTGGCGTGAAGAAGCAAGACGGGTCTTAGTCCCTTTATAAAGGCGATGAATCTCAAACGCCTCCTCCTAAGCCTTAATACCTGCCTATTCCTAAGGAATCATGCCAACAAGACAGTTGGGATACCCACGTTCGTATTGATGAGGATCCTGCAATAAGGGGGCACGATCTCTGCTTCGACAAGACATGCCAATGAAACCGCGTCTCGAAACGTGGAGCGACAGGCTAAAAACGGTTCGATATAATAACCGGATGGTGACATGATGTCACGCTACAAAAGAGTTGTCAGCGGATTGGACTCGAGAAATATTATACTCTCTGCGGTGGTGTGTGGTACTTGTTTTGCAGAGCCGGACACGTTCGTTGTGTTCGCAGACTATGTTGGAGTATCCGGAGAAGGAACCCGCCTTGCAATGCCGAAGGCAATCTGCGTGCCGGACACATCGTCATTGAAAGCCTGGTTCAGGGGCAACTGAGGGAGTCCTGGACTAAGGGGTCCTCGGGCATCCGGGTTATGATACATGGGCCGGACTAATGGGCTATTGATAATCCCCAAGTGAAGGGAATCATCGTAGAAATTTTCAAAGGTGGGAGTGATAAGTATGGAGTGTCGAACCCACAAGGAGCTAAAGGTAAGATCAATATTCTCTCAAGCCCTATCTGCCATTGATACGACTCTATGTACACCGAACGTTTGCTTCCAACTAGAAACGAGAAATAAAACTACGTTGTGGGTATGAAGAGGATAACTTCGTATGATATCGGAGAGCTAAAATATAAAAGTAGGTGTTGTTATCATAAAGTTAGAATATATTACTAAATATTATAAATAGCGAGTGTGGAATAATGGTGGACCGGTGTGCGAAATTGTCCTAGCCAATCGTTAACAAGACCGGTAATCACTATTGCAGTTTCATATGAGGGAGAGGCATAAGCTAACATACTTTCTCTACTTGGATCATATGCACTTATGATTGGAACTCTAGCAAGCATCCGCAACTACTAAAGATCATTAAGGTAAAACCCAACCATAGCATTAAAGCATCAAGTCCTCTTTATTCCCATACGCAACAACCCCCTTAATTGGGTTTGTGTTTCAGTCACTCACCAACCCACTATAAGCGAATCATGAATGTATTGCAACACCCTACAGCGGGAATCCCTCACGCTTGCGTGACACGGAGGGCACCATAGGACAGCACCAAAGTAAAACATACAACTCATACCAATCTAGATCATCAATCAACCCAAAGACAAAAGATATCTACTCAAAACATCATAGGATGGCAACACATCATTGGATCATAATATGTGGCATAAAGCACCATGTTCAAGTAGGGATTACAGCGGGGTGCGGGAGAGTGGACCACGTAAAATAGATGAGGATGGTGATGGTGATGAAGACGATCACCGCGGTGATGATTCCCCTCCCGGTGGCACTCCGGTGCCACCAAGAGAGAGGAGGAGAGGTTCTCCCCCTTGTGCTTCCTCCTCCATGGCCTCCCCCCTAGATAGGGAAAGGTTCTCCCTCTGATCCTTGGTCTTCATGGCGATGATGGCCTCTCCGGGATACTCCTCCATGGCCACCGGTGATGATGGCCCCCTCCGGCAGGGTGCCGGAGAGGGCCTAGATTGATTTATCGTGGCTACAGAGGCTTGTGGCGGCGGAACTCCCGATCTAGGTTTCTTTCTAGAAGTTTGGGTATGTATGAGAGGTGTTGGCGTTGATTTCACGTCAGAGGGGTTTCCGGGCTGTCCACGAGGCAGGCGGTGCCCTAGGGGGGTGGGCGCGCCCCCCACCCTCGTGGGCAACCCGGGACTCTTCTGGCCCACTTCCGGTACTCCGTGGGCTTCTTCTGGTCCAAAAATGATCTCCGTCAAGTTGCACGTCAATTGGACTCCGTTTGGTTTTCCTTTTCTGCGATACTCTAAAACAAGGAGAAAACAGAAACTGGCACTGGGCTCTAGGTCAATAGGTTAGTCCCAAAAATCATATAAAAGTGTATAATAAAGCCCATTAAACATCCAAGATAGATAATATAACAGCATGAATACTTCATAAATTATAGATACATTGGAGACGTATCCACATCCCCAAGCTTAATTCCTGCTCGTCCTCGAGTAGGTAAATGATAAAAGAAATAATTTATGAAGTGTGAATGCTAGCAAATGCATAAGTTTGATCAATGATAATTCCAATCACTTTTTCTAGCATCATTATATGTCATAACAGTAGCTCATCTCATAAAACTTTTCATGATCAAGTAACAAGCTATCCACATGTTAAAGTACAGATCGTAAACTTTCTTGAAAACTAACAAACAATATTCTCAGTCATCAAACAATTGCAATTCATCTTATTTTCAGGAAGGGTCTATGTCAGAGCTTTGATTTAGCAAACTCCACATACTCAACTATCATTTAGTCTTTCACAATTGCTAACACTCACGCGATATTTATGGGTCCAAAGTTTTAATCAGACACAGAGAAAGATAGGGGCTTATAGATTCGCCTCCAACCTTTCACCTCAAGGGTAATGTCAACAATAATAGTTCATGATGCCTTACATCCAATTGGATATATATAGCAGAATCTTTCCAACACAATGGGCTTGCCAAAGGATAAAATGTAAAAAGGAAAGGTGAAGATCACCATGACTATTGCATAAGGTAGAAGATAAAAGTAAAAGATAGGCCCTTCGCAGAGGGAAGCAGAGGTTGCCATGCGCTTTTATGGTTGGATGCACAACATCTTAATGTAAAAGAACGTCACTTTATATTGCCACTTCTGATATGGACCGTTATTATTCAGTCCGTCGCTTTTATTTCTTCCACATCACAAGATCGTATAAAGCTTATTTCCTCCACACTAATCAATCATACATATTTAGAGAGCAATTTTTATTGCTTGCACCGATGACAACTTACTTGAAGGATCTTACTCAATCCATAGGTAGGTATGGTGGACTCTCATGGCAAAACCGGCTTTAAGGGTATTTGGAAGCACAAGTAGTATCTCTACTTAGTGCAAAGAATTTGGCTAGCATGAGGGGGAAAGGCAAGCTCAACGTGTTGGGCGATCCATGACAATATACTTTATTTCAGATATAAGAAAACATAACCCATTACGTTGTCTTCCTTGTCCAACATCAACCTTTTAGCATGTCATATTTTAATGAGTGCTCACAATTATAAAAGATTTCCAAGATAGTATATTTATATGTGAAATCCCTCTTCCTTTAATATTCTTTCATGAATTGTTCAAGTGACCAATTCTACGTTTGCTAACTTTCAATAAGTTTACTACCTATACTTATTATGTGTGAAGTCATTACTCCCCATGTTATAAGCATATGAAACATATATAAATTCAGATTTATGACATTCAATTTATTCAACCATTTACTCATAGGATATACGTGAAGCACATGAGTGAATGACAAACTACTCCAAAAGATATGAGTGAAGAACACTGAGTAGTCAAATAATTAACTAGCCATGGGAGGATTCTTTTTCATTCAATATTTAAGATCCAATGATTTTATTCAAACAGAAAGTAAAATTGAAAATACGCTCCAAGCAAAACACATATCATGTGACGACTAAAAATATAGCTCCGAGTAAGGTATACCGATAGTTTTGAAGACGAAAGAGGGGATGCCTTCCGGGGCATCCCCAAGCTTAGGTACTTGAGTCTTCCCTGAATATTACCTTGGGGTGCCTTGGGCATCCCCAAGATTAGGGTCTTTCCACTCCTTATTCTCCTCATATCGATATCTCACCCAAAGCTTGAAAACTTCAATCACACAAAACTTAACCAAACTTCGTGAGATAGGTTAGTATGATAAAGAGTAAACCATTCACTTTGGTACTGTTAAGGACAAGTTTCATAATTGTTCTCACACAATGCCTACTGTACCATATCATTTCTACAATTTATATTGAGAAATATAAGTCATAGAAACTAGAAAACAAGCAAACTATGCAATGAAAACAGAATCTGTCAGAAACAGAACAGTCTGTAATGATCTGAACATAAACCATACTTCTGATACTCCAAAAATTATGAAATAAATTTGTGGACGTTAGGTATTTGTCTATTAATCTTCTGCAAAAAGAATCGACTAAAAATCACTCTTCTGTAAAAAATGACAGCTAATCTCGTGAGCGCAAAGTTTCTGTTTTTTACAGCAAGATCACATTGACTTTCTCCCAAGTCTTCCCAAAGGTCTTACTTGGCACTTTATTGAAACAAAAGCTATAAAACATGATTACTACAGTATCTTAATCATGTAAACACACAAAAACAGTAAGGGTAAATATTGGGTTGTCTCACAACAAGCGCTTTTCTTTAATGCCTTTTAGCTAGGCATGATGATTTCAATGATGCTCACATAAAAGATAAGAATTGAAACATAAAGAGAGCATCATGAAGAATATTACTAGCACATTTGAATCTAAACCACTTCCTATGCCTAGGGATTTTGTGAGCACACAACTTATGGGAACAACAATCAACTAGCATAGGAAGGCAAAACAAGTATAACTTCGAAACTTTAAGCACATAGAGAGGAAACTTTATATTATTGCAACTCCTACAAGCATGTATTCCCCCCTCATAATAATTTTTCAGTAGCATCATGGATAGCAACTTTGTACTCATACTCAATTGGAACCTCTTCCGAAATAGTGGAATCAGTACTAGCTAAAGTTGACACTCTTCCAAATGCACTTTCATAAATATCACACTAAGATTCAACACCCTCCAAAATAGTGGGATCGCTAATTCCTAAAGTTGACACTCTTCCAAACCCACTTTAAATTATAGTATTATTCATACTCCAAAATATATAAGTGAAGTTCATGGAGCATTCTACAATTAATATAGACTAACCAATATCCAAGCTCAAAATGTATAAGTGAAGCACATGAAGCATTCTATAAAACCATACTCAAAAGATTTAAGTGAAGCACAAAGAGCAATTCTATAAGATCATACTTAAAATATTTAAGTGAAGCACATGAAGTAATCTATAAATCAATGAAGGGCTATCCCATGCTAGCATGGTTTTTAAAGGAAAAACAAAAACACAAAAGACACAAATCATGTGAACAAAGCAAAATCCGAGGTATACCGATATTTGTTGAAGAAGAAAGATGGGATGCCAACCGGGGCATCCCCAAGCTTAGATGCTTGAGTATCCTTTGAAATATTTACTTGGGGTGACTTGGGCATCCCCAAGCTTGAACTCTTGCCTCTCTTTATTCTTCTCATATTGATAGCTCCTCGACCTTCGGACACTTCATCCACACAAAACTTTAACAAAAACTTGTGAGATCCGTTAGTATAACAAAGCAAATCACTACTATAAGTACTGTTGCAAACCAATTCATATTTTGTTTTTGCATTATAGCTACTGTAATATAACTTTTCCATGGCTTAATCCACTGATAGAAATTGATAGTTTCATCAAAACAAGCAAGGAATGCATCAAAAATAGAATCTGTCTTAAACAGGACAGTCTGTAGTAATATGGAAGTTTAGCAAACTTCTTTAACTCCTAAAATTATGAAATAAATTTGAAAATTTTAACAATTTGTACAGAAGTAATGTGCAAAAAGTTTCAGACCCTTTGACTTTCCAGTAAAAAATGTAAATTCACGCACTACAGCCAAAGTTTCTGTTTTTGTTCTGCACAAAGTAAACAAGCAATCTAATCATCCTAAAACCAAAGCTTGGCACATTATTTTTATAATACAATGGATATACACAAGGGGATAATTATTTACAGAGAAACTTCCATGAAAAATTCTACATTGTTTCCGTGAGCATGAACACAAGTGCTCAAGGTCGACCCTCACTTCTTCAATGCATAACTTTCCAATCACTTCTCTTTTTGAAAAACGTTTTAGGCATGAGAGGCAAGTAATTTTTTTTGTATTTTCATTCTTTAATTTTTTTGTATGTTTCACCCATAACTAAACAGAAACAAAAAGGAAAAACAAAATCTACTTAGTGAAAAAATCAAACAAGCACACACGAGAATATCAACCCCACGCTATTGCTCCCCGGCAACGGCGCCAGAAAAGAGCTTGATAATCCCCAAGTGAAGGGAATCATCGTAGCAATTTCCAAAGGTGGAAGTGATAAGTATGGAGTGTCGAACCCACAAGGAGCTAAAGGTAAGATCAATATTCTCTCAAGCCCTATCTTCCACTGATACGACTCTACGTACACCGAACGTTTGCTTCCAACTAGAAATGAGAAATAAAACTACGTTGTGGGTATGAAGAGGATAACTTTGTATGATATCGGAGAGCTAAAATATAAAAGTAGGTGCTGTTATCATAAAGTTAGAATATATTACTAAATATTATAAATAGCGAGTGTGGAATAATGGTGGATCGGTGTGCGGAATTTTCCTAGGCAATCGTTAACAAGACCGGTAATCACTATTGCAGTTTCATATGAGGGAAAGGCATAAGCTAACATACTTTCTCTACTTGGATCATATGCACTTATGATTGGAACTCTAGCAAGCATCCGCGACTACTAAAGATCATTAAGGTAAAACCCAACCATAGCATTAAAGCATCAAGTCCTCTTTATTCCCATACGCAACAACCCCCTTACGCGGGTTTGTGTTTCAGTCACTCACCAACCCACTATAAGCGAATCATGAACGTATTGCAACACCCTACAGCGGGAATCCCTCACACTTGCGCGACACGGAGGGCACCATAGGACAGCACCAAAGTAAAACATACAACTCATACCAATCTAGATCATCAATCAACCCAAAGACAAAAGATATCTACTCAAAACATCATAGGATGGCAACACATCATTGGATCATAATATGTGGCATAAAGCACCATGTTCAAGTAGGGATTACAGCGGGGTGCGGGAGAGTGGACTGCGTAAAATAGATGAGGATGGTGATGGTGATGGTGATGAAGACGATCACCGCGGCGATGATTCCCCTCCCGGTGGCACTCCAGTGCAACCAAGAGAGAGGAGGAGAGGTTCTCCCCCTTGTGCTTCCTCCTCCATGGCCTCCCCCCTAGATGGGGAAAGGTTCTCCCTCTGATCCTTGGCCTTCATGGCGATGATGGCCTCTCCGGGATACTCCTCCATGGCCACCGGTGATGATGGCCCCCTCCGGCAGGGTGCCGGAGAGGACCTAGATTGATTTCTCATGGCTACAGAGGCTTGCGGTGGCGGAACTCCCGATCTAGGTTTCTTTCTGGAAGTTTGGGTACGTATGAGAGGTGTTGGCGTTGATATCACGTCAGGGGGTTTCCGGGCTGTCCACGAGGCAGGGGGGCGCGCCCCAGGGGGTGGGCATGCCCCCCACCCTCGTGGGCAGCCCGGGACTCTTCTGGCCTACTTCCGGTACTCCGTGGGCTTCTTCTGGTCCAAAAATGATCTCCGTCAAGTTGCACGTCAATTGGACTCCGTTTGGTTTTCCTTTTCTGCGATACTCTAAAACAAGGAGAAAACAGAAACTGGCACTGGGCTCTAGGTCAATAGGTTAGTCCCAAAAATCATATAAAAGTGTATAATAAAGCCCATTAAACATCCAAGATAGATAATATAACATGTTGAATACTTCATAAATTATAGATACGTTGGAGACGTATCAGCTATGAAGATATAAGACCGAAGACTCTCTCCCATGTCCGGATGGGACTCTCCTTGGCATGAAAGGCATGCTTGGTGTCCGGATATGAAGATTCCTTTCTCTGTAATCGACTTTGTATAACCCTAGTCCCCTCCGGTGTCTATATAAACCAGAGGGCTTAGTCCAAACTCATAATCATAATCATACAGGCTAGACTTCTAGGGTTTTAGCCATTACGATCTCGCGGTAGATCAACTCTTGTAATACTCATATTCATCAAGATCAATCAAGCAGGAAATAGGGTATTACCTCCATAGAGAGGGCTCGAACCTAGATAAACATCGTGTCCCCCATCTCCTGTTATCATCGACCTTAGATGCACAGTTCGGGACCCCCTACCCGAGATCCGCCGGTTTTGACACCGACACCTGGCGCTCACGCACCACCGCCATAGGTGGCGCGCGGTCTTGACGTGGCGGTGCTGGGAGTGCACGAGCATCTTCTTGCGACCGCTGGAACACCTGGCAGCTTTCTTCTTCACGCGTCAGCGTCCTGCGCGACGGGTCGCGCTGCAGGGCCTCACGCCTTGGTCCAAGGGCGACGTCTTGATGGGGAGGTGGAGGAGGTGCTCCGTGGGCTATGTCACCCGTAGAAGGTGGTGGGCGAGGCAGTGATAGAGACGGTGCAGGAGAGCCCCCGGCGGCACTGACAAGCTCGGCAATGCGGTCCAGCCAGTCTTCGTAGAGGTCGTCGATGGGGCGAGAGCGCAAGAACTCGCGCGCCATGAGCAACGCAGCCTACGCATCCGCCGGACCGCGACGAGCATGGGACGATGAAGTAGCCGGAGTCAGCGACGGGGTGGCGGTGCACCCATCACGCCGCACAGAGGGGTGCAGCGACGAAGCTTGCTGCTCGTGCCCCGCTGGGCCGGTAGCGGCATTCGACACTGGAGACAAGGGACGGTGAGGACAGCCATCACCCGCCGACACTGTCTGAGCGACGCGGGCGACAAGAGTGGCCCGGCGCTCAGCACGAGCTCGACAAGCGTCAGCCATGGAAGCGGTGGAGCGGTGGCGGGTCGACCGGCGGAAGAGAGGCTCCAACGCACCCCTACCTGGCGCGCAAAATGTCGGATTTCGAGTTCCGCAGACCCTTGAGAGGTTTGAACTCTGGGGTGCATGCGAAGAACTTGTCCTCCTCAGTCTGCCTACTTGCTAATCTCACAGCCTAGCTCGACGATCTGAATGGAAAAGAGACACGGTAGTTTCCCAGGTTCGGGCCACCTTGCGGTGTAAAACCCTACTCCTTCTTTGTGGTGGATTGGCCTCGAGGGGCTGTTGATGAACTGGTACAGTGGGAGAACAACCTCAGGAGGAGAGGTGTTCTTGGGCTCGAGTGAGCTGGTGAGGGAGAGGATGATCTGAATGATCCGTCCTCTTCTATGGTGGTGGTTAGGTCCTATTTATAGTGGTCTTGGTCCTCTTCCCAAATGTAGGCGGGAAGGGATCCCACAACGGCCAAATTTGAAGGGAGACAACTAGTACATGCTATCCTGACAAAAGTAGTCTTCGCCTGCAAAAGCCACTGGTCGTGACGCCGTGGTGGGCTCGGTGATGACCTCCATCTTGCTGTCCTAGCGGTCTTGGTCTTGTTGCACGGGAATGGTAACCTTTGGCCGATTCCTCGGGACTCCGCGCCTGCGCTTGCCTCCTTATCACCTAAGAGGAAACTGGTACACTGCGCCCGTTGGCGCCCACCTGGCTTTAGTCGTCATGGCTCACGTCATCTGGGCCTCGCAAGGTGAGGCTTGCATAGAAATCTCCGCTCCTCGGGAGCCAGCCTGGAGAGACTGCTCCTCGTCGAGGTCTTGGTGTCGTCTGCATCGCGAGGCTTGGCCCCTCGCATGGGTCTTGAGCTGTCAATGTTGAAGCTGGGCCATACTGGGCCATCGATGGAGCCACACTGTGGGCCGCAGGCAGGCAAGTCTGGGTACCCCCGTTCCGAGAACACCGAAAGAGGCCCTCCCGAGCTGGTGCCGTCTCTGAGAGAACAGCACGGCCGCCGATCGGGACGCGCGGGCAGGTGTTGATCTCCTCCCTTGCCGCTGAAGACCGCGTGAACGATGCACCTACACCCTGCCCTGGCCGAGGTGGTCCAGCCGGATTTGTGACCAGCGGTGAGCAGAGAGAGTGTGGCCACCTATGTCCCGTTTAGATTTGGAGAGCATGAGAGAGTGAAAGAGAGGAACCCTAGTAAAGCAAGCACCATGGCTCCTGGTTATATATATAGTGGAGTGATTTTGTTGTAGCAACCGTTATTAAATTGAATACGCACGAACAACTATTTTAATTTAAATTTAAAGTAAAAATAAAACTTGATCAATAATGTGTCACCGACTCCAGGTCGCACTATCAAATCACCGTGTCTAGGACACACTATGTATTGTGTCATTCACGTCCGGTCCCCGACCCTCCATCAAGTTGAAAACTAGACTAGTCAAAATCTCAATTTGTAAAAGACTCAAATAATATTCATGAATAATTTGATCATAAACCCACAATTCATCGGATCCCAATGAACACACCGCAAAAGAAGATTACATCGAATAGATCTCCACGAACACCAAGGAGAATATTGTATTGAAGATCAAAGAGAGAGAGAAGAAGCCATCAAGCTACTAGCTATGGACCCGTAGGTCTGTTGTAAACAACTCACACATCATCGGAAGGTCAGCAAGTTTGATGTAGAGGCCCTCCTTGATAGATTACCCTTCCGGCAGAGTACTGGAAAAGGCCTTCAGATGCGATCCCGGAAGAAGAGAAACTTGCGGCGGCGGAAAAAGTATTTGGGGTGGCTCTCTGATGTATTGGGAACATTTGGGAATTGTGACGCCCTCGATTCAATCGTACACTAATCATACACGCAAATGTGTACGATCAAGATCAAGGACTCACGGGAAGATATCACAACACAACTCTAGACACAAATTAAAATAATACAAGCTTTATATTACAAGCCAGGGGCATCGAGGCTCGAATACATAAGCTCCAATACACAAGAGTCAGCGGAAGCAACAATATCTGAGTACAGACATAAGTTAGACAAGTTTGCCTTAACAAGGCTAGCACAAAAGCATCTACGATTGAAAAGGCAAGGCCTCCTGCCTGGGAGCCTCCTAACTACTCCTGGTCGTCGGCGGTCTCCATGTAGTAGTAGGCATCGGCGGTGGCATCTGGCTCCTGGGCTCCGACATCTGGTTGCATCAACCGGAAAGAAGAAGAAAGGTGGAAAAGGGGGAGCAAAGCAACCGTGAGTACTCATCCAAAGTACTCGTAAGCAAGGATCTACACTACATATGCATCGATGTCAATGAAAAGGGTTGTATCTGTGGACTGGACTGCAGAATGCCAGAAGACAAGGGGAAAGCCTAGCCTGTCGAAGACTAGCATCTTCAAGTAGTTCCAAGCATCTTGCAGCATCAGAAGAGATAAGAGTAGCATAAAGTAAAGTAGTAGTAGTGTTATCAACCTCGGCCAGAGATCCTTTCTCGACTCCCTGCGAGAAAGCAATCCCAGAGCCATACTATCCAGTTATCACCTCAAGTATCCAGTTCTAGTTGTATCGATCGGGATACAACTCCAAGTGTCCGTCACCGTAGGACAGGCTATCGATAGATGTTTTCTTCCCTGTAGGGGTGCAAAAACTTACCCACCCCGCTCGATTAACTCCGGCTGGACACACTTTCCTGGGTCATGCCCGGCCTCGGCCAAACAATATGCCGCAACTCGACCTAGGCTTAATAGAGAGGTCAGCACGCCAGACGAAACCTATGCTCCCAGGGGTCATGGGCCATCGCCCCGGGAACTCCTGCACGTTGCGAACGCGGCCGGTGAGCAGACCTAGCTACCTCCTTAAAAAAGGCAGGAGCTTACCAGTCCAACCCGGCGCACGCCACTCAGTCGCTGACATCTATTAAGCTTCAGCTGATGCATACGACGCAGAACGCCAATACTATGCCCACGTGATGGTTAGTGCTCTCAGGACAGAGGCCCCTCGGATCAAATATTCAAATCGTAGTGGATTAGGAACGCGCGGTAACAAGTAGAGACTCTCGAAAGATGTGACCCCGTTGCCCCGTCTCGAGGACTTGCGGCAAGGGCTAGGAATGCCCGGCCACGCCTCGTAATTATCTCGCGGGCACCTTCCAGGTCAACCCGTCTCCACATCACTCGCGGGTACCCCTCAGGGTCGACTCGCCTTTCCAAGTAATAGTTGTAAAGTCCAAGTATCCATGTCTCCAAACATCAAGGGGAAAACCCGAGGAATCACCCCCGGTGAATTCCACTCGATGTAATCATCAAGGTGAACGTAAGAGGATCCACCCTCGAGGTTCACACTTGAGGGGTTGCAGGACAGAGTCGTACCGGAAGTGGTTAAGGAGGAAATCAACCTCGATGACCACGACCGAATAGCTACACTACAGAGATCTCATCAGGAGTGATGTATGAGGTTCCACCCTCGGCACTCGATGGTACCTCTGTAGAGTCGAGCAACAAAAGGGGGTGTGATGTGATGTGAGGTGTCGGGCTCTGGTCGTCGATCACGCTGATCGAGTCGTCGATGATGAAGCAGGGGCAACAAGGACAAGGTGGGGTCAATGATGGATCGCTAACCAACCTATACTAAGCAGTTTAGGATAAGCAGGTAAGGTGACAATAAGCAGGTTACAAAAGCAGGCTATGCATCAAAATAGGAGCAAACAATAACAGTAGAAAAATCTAATGCAAGCATGAGAGAATGGAATGGGCGATATCGGGATGATCAAAGGGGGGGGGGGCTTGCCTGGAAGCTCTGCTGAAAAGGAAGAAGTATCATCGTTGACGTAGTCGATCACAGGGGCGACATCGGTCTCGGGGTCTACCGGAGAGAAGAGGGGGAGGAAACAATAAACATAAAGCAAACAAAGCATCACAAAGCATAACATGGCAATACGATGTGCCGGGTGTGACCTAAAGTATGGCTACTCGATAAAGGTGAAGGGGGAATTCAACCAGGATTGTTTTCCTTGTTCCGGACCTGTGTCAGACAGATGACCGGAGGGGGAATGCTCCATGTTCAGCATGCTAGGGGCATGTGACAGATGAACGGACCGCGTATTCGGATTCGTTGGATTTTTCTTAGCAACTTTCATGTAGAAAACATATTCATCCGAGTTACTGTTTAATTACTATGATTTTTCAAAGTTTTAAACAGTTATTTGGAATTTCCTGAAAATTGGCTATGTCTGAGAAATCCTCAGTTTCAAACATCACTTGGCTGTTTTCAAAAGGCTATAAGTATTGTTTTGTTCATCCTATGGCTCAATGCCTTTTACCAATACTGATCACTTTCATGTGATCTACAAGATGGCATCAATTGCATCTCTGCTAGATCCCTGTAACTTGTTTAATTTCTGCACTAAAGTCAAATGGAACGTAGACTTTTGTCATTTTCATTGCATTTAATCCTTACACCTTTTGAATTTGATCAAATGGAATGTTTTGAACCTTGTCAAGTGTACTACCTTCCCATATTTTTTTAGTCCTGTTAACAATTGTTTTGCCGGAGTTTAGGGGCTGTCTAGAGGGTTAGTCATCGTAGAATTAGAAAAGCTAGCTAGCGCTACAGTAACTTTCAGTTACTGTCGCTGCAGCAGTACAGGCAGAGCAGCGGCATTAGGCAGCGAGCAGCAGCGGCAATGGGGAAGCAGGGGCAGCGCAGCAGCGTGGCGCAGGCGCGGCGAGGCTGGCCGAAGGCGGGCGAGGCCGGAGCCACGCACCCACTGCACGCTCCACACACACACAGAGCACGCACACACAGAGCGTACACCACACACGGCTCACGGCCATGGACATGGCCATGGCCATCTACAACAGCAGCAGCCGGCGGCAGGCAGGGGCGAGCGAGGGTGCGGGTAGGGGCGGCCAGGGGCGCGCAAGGGTGCCTGCGGGCGGCGCAGGAGCGGCGGGCGCCAGCCGGGGTGAGCGGGGCCGCGGCTGGGGCTTGCGGTGCAGGCGCAAGCAATTGGGGGCGGCGACGGCAGGGGCGGCGCGGGGCTGCGGCAGCGGGAGTAGGCAACGCAGGCAAGCGGCAGCGACTGCAGCAGCAGAGCAAGCAGCAGCTCAGCGGCAGCACATAGCAGCAGAGACACGAGAGGCCGGCGGCGGAGTTCGGGCGACAGCAAAAATGGCGAGGCAGCGCGCAACAGCTCGACTAATTGGGGTAGGGGTGACCTACGCGTGCGTGCGAGCTCAACGGACACCGGCGCATGACCACTTGGTCACCCGAAGGCTGCCGGCGACGAGCTCAAACGGACACGGGCTCGGGCACGACGGGGAAGGAAGCTACGGCTACGAACTAAGCGCGGGAATAGAGGGGAAAGAAGCGATGGCTGACCGGGCGGCGCAAGGCGGCTGGCGAGTGGATTAGTAGTAGCAGAGGTGGCTGGAGTTGAGGAAGAGGGTGGCGACCGAACGGGGAAGGCGGCGTCGATCCGGTCGATGTGGTGGCGCCGAGCTCGAATTCGTGGTCGGAGAGGGAGTAGCGTTGATGGTGGAGCTGAAGGACCCGGCGGCAAGGCGAGATGGTGACGGTGGCCGCGGGTTCGACCAGTGCACGGCGGCGGCGGCGCTCGTGTGAGGGGGAGCAGCAGAGAGAGAGAGAGTGAGCGAAATGGCAAGGGGAATGAGAAAGTGGGCGCTAGGGTTCGAGGGAGGCCGCGGGGTGGCCTTATCCGCCGCGAGGGATCGCCGGATGGCCGACGTATGCCTAGCGGCGCCATGGACGGCGTGCAGGCATCCACCCTGCCTATGATGAATAGGAAAAGGAAGGAGCCGGTGTGGGTTGGGCCGCCTATTGTCAGCAGGCCATAAGTGCACCACAACACTGCTCATTTTTCCTTTTCCTCTTCTATTTATTTATTTATTTCTCCTCTGTTTTGCATTTAGATTAAGTAGCAAATGAATTTTGGTAAACAAGAAACTTGGCACACAACTCAAGCACATTATTTCTAGGAGTCACAAAAAGTTTGAGGCCAAAAAGAGTTGTTTAACCATTTTTAGAAATTGAAAAGGCCAATTTTAAATGTTGGAAGACCACTAAATAAATTTCCAAGGGCATTTGGGAATCCAAAAGAGGTTGGTTCCAACATGACAATGGTCAGGGGAATTTATAGGACAATGTGAACATTTTTGTTTTACTGCCTGAAGAAATAAATATTTGACTTGCATTTTGAATTTGAATTTGAGTTTGGTTTGAAACAAAGTGAGGATTAGTAAGTTCATTATGATGACATGGCATCAGCAGGCATGAGATTACTGTAGCATGATACTGGGGGTGTTACAAATCTCCTCCACTACAAGAAATCTCATCCCGAAATTTAAGATGGTGGTGTAAGGGGGAAAGACTCGGGAAGGATGGAGCTCAACGCAAGATAGGTACGTGGGGACTATCTCAGTGAACGTGGCATAGAGACATCTCTCGAGTTTTAATTCAAGAAAGTCATCGAGAGCAAGGTGAGATGCAATAAGAAGCTTCATTCGGGTAGACAATCGGTTGTTGCCTGAAACAAGGGGTGAAAGGGGTTCAGAGGAATGGGAATAAGTATTACGTCTGTTACCAGAATAGATCGCCTCTCGGAAGGTGGCTCCGGATTTTCATATGAAGCCAAGCGTGAGGAATAACTTTAGAAACAGGGGTGTACAGGAGAGTCAGGTTCTGATCCTATGGAACTGTGGGTTGTGGGCCCACCATGTGGGTTAAGAGAAGGAAGGGCGCTGACATCTTGCATGGTCAGGGTAACAAGGCATGTCTGAGGGTAGCCTGTCAGTTATGTTGGCAACAACATTGGCACCAAGGGCGAGGGACGTAGAGAACAGTTTTCCTGCTAGTTTAACGAGGCGGACCAATAGGCTAAGTTCTCGTCCATCGATGGTTACTGGAATGTCATCAACAATAGTCACAAGATTATACTTGACAGGGTTGTACACCGAGGTGTTTACGTAAGCAGGGGATTATTACTGCTTAGCTCATATAAATCACAAGAAAGGTTAATCAAAACAATGGAAAGGAAAAAGTGTTTATCAGATTTAAACAGAACAATGGAAATGAAAATGGGTATACACGGGTATTAGGTGTATCTCCTTCCCAAGAGCAAGTAGAGCAGGATAATCATGATAGGACCACAAGTAGATAATCATTTACGGAAAGGGGCGACAAAACTCGTGATGTTACCCATACAATGGTGTTTGGATAATTGATCAAGAAACATTTAGCATTATGCTTCGAATGTTCTTGTTGATGTTTGAGTACCACATTCATGCTTCAGGAAAGCATTGACATGGTCATCAGGTAAAGGTCGGACCTTAGGAACACAAAGGATCCATCGGAAACAACTTATAAAATAAGTCGTACAATTTCAGCAAGGAAAAGATGAGGAGGTGGCCGAGGGGCTCAGAAACAATTCCTCGAGGGGGCAAGGATGGTATTTCTCATCATGAATTAGATGCATAACCTGGAAGAGCTCGGAATGTTGATGATGATCACGACACTTTCATCGAGAGATTTCATGAAGATATAATCGATTAGAGATTACATCAAGTCAAAGGAATGATGAAGCGGAAGGTTATTGGAGCCACGGGTACGACACAAACTCAAAATCGAACTTGCTGTTCAAGGTGAAATGATATGACGAGGAAGATCGACGTAGGCTTAGCTCATCATCAAAAATTGTGCTCCGGGAAGAAGGACCAAGTAGCACAGTTAAAATATAGCACGATAATGATATAGCCGATCAGGCTAGGAATGACTTGAAGGATTATTAAACTCGTAAGCAACAAAAATTACTTAGAGTTACAGAATCGGAGTGTGGAATCGATTCACTTATCGGCGTTCTCGAGTGACTATCAACTCAAAACCCAGGGAAAACTGAAACCGGTGAGAAGCAATACCAGATGAAGACTCGTAGGAAGCAACACGGTTCTTTGTTATTCTCGAGATACCGAAGGGTAATACTCGATGGAAGATCAAAATAGAGGTTGCAAAGATGCATTTATCTACGGAAGACAAGTGCTTTAACTTGTCTGAGAAATGGAATCAAAGGGAAACAATCATGGTCAGAACCATGGTTGCAAAGGATCAAATCCTAGATATAAGATGATCTTGTACCAAGGGGATAATTAATTTTAAGAGAAGCTTCTATGATAAGATATACATCGTGTACATGGGCATGAACACAAAGTTCAAGGTCGACTCCCATTTCTTCAATGCATATCATTTCATTTACTTCTCGCTTTCGATGAATTTGTAGTGCGAAAGATTTATCTGGTGAAGCACCAGAAGAGTATGACTTGCATAACTTACGAGTTCACATGGATTAGGAAAAACATAGGTTCAACCAATCAGAACAACTTAGGAACCTATACTCTTCAGGAGTAAATAACACAAACTCGAAAGTAAAGAGAGGACGCAATTTGCCAAGGGCATCATGTATCAGGGGAAGAACTCTCGAGGTTTTTGAATGCGATGGACACTGTTGGATACAATCAAACAATGGATCTGGCGATTCACGACTGAGTTGATGTGAGTATCAGTATTCAACCAGAAGAAGAAGAAATGCAAGGGCATCGGTTTATGGAAACATCTGAATAATGCAATGCTTAAATACAAGGAGATTTGATTTCTAGATCGGTGTATCAGAATCGGATGCTTCGGTCGAAGATGGATAGGTTGAACAGACTTAGAGGCACACCGATCGAATCTCGATTGGGTAAGACCCAGCTCATAACCGGAATGATGTCTGAGCCAAAAAGAAAATTCCAATGGATCAATAGATGATTGTGAGTAGTCGCACATACGTTGAATTCATAGGAACAGAATGACAATCACAAAGGATTTTAATAAATATCGCTAGACATATGGAATTAACCATAATACAAGCAGGCAAGGTGAATCAAAAGTAAAAGGATGCGGAGGATTTTCGGGAGATCAGATAGCATTTCAAAGTATTTAGGAAAGCACGCGAACAACTGAAGAGGAATGGACCCCGGGTAAGCGAATTATCCATAGTGTGAAAAGAAGCTGCAAAGCATAAGGCACAAAGGATTCTCGGAACAATGGAGAGTGTTAGGGGTAACTTGTAACAACAAAAGCAACTGGGGATGAAGGTACAAACGGCAAGGATGTTATCCATGGGGACTTATCGGTGGTAAGGATCTGCAAAGCAGTGGGCATAGGGTCTCGGGAAACATCGAGGAGTATCCACAGAATCTTCTGGCGAAGGAAGGGATCATCGGTAATGTCGGGGCTCTCTGGGAGGAAGTGGGTACGAGAACCTAATGTCAGAGTTAGTAAAATGTCTAACCCGAATAGATGAGAGATCAGAGTCCCAGAGTATAGACGAGGAATAAAAAGATCCTAATACCACCCAATGGCGACGAGGGCCCGTAAGACACACAACCACGTTAGTAAAAGTTTTTGTAGTGACTAGACTCGACTTCGGCCAAGGAGTTGGAAAGGGGGCTACCTACAGGCAGTCGGCTCTGATACCAACTTCTGATGCCCTCGATTCAATCGTACACTAATCATACATGCAAATGTGTACGATCAAGATCAAGGACTCACGAGAAGATATCACAACACAACTCTAGACAAAAATTAAATTAATACAAGCTTTATATTACAAGCCAGGGGCCTCGAGGGCTCGAAAACATAAGCTCGAATACACAAGAGTCAGCGGAAGCAACAATATCTGAGTACAGACATAAGTTAGACAAGTTTGCCTTAACAAGGCTAGCACAAAAGCATGTACGATCAAAAAGGCAAGGCCTCCTGCCTGGAGCCTCCTAACTACTCCTGGTCGTCGGCGGTCTCCACGTAGTAGTAGGCATCGGCGGTGGCATCTGGCTCCTAGGCTCCGACATCTTGTTGCATCAACGGGAAAGAAGAAGAAAGGGGGAAAAGGGGGAGCAAAGCAACCGTGAGTACTCATCCAAAGTACTCGCAAGCAAGGATCTACACTACATATGCATCGGTATCAATGAAAAGGGTTGTATCTGTGGACTGGACTGCAGAATGCCAGAAGACAAGGGGAAAGCCTAGCCTATCGAAGACTAGCATCTTCAAGTAGTTCCAAGCATCTTGCAGCATCAGAAGAGATAATAGTAGCATAAAGTAAAGTAGTAGTAGTGTTATCAACCTCGGCCAGAGATCCTTTCTCGACTCCCTGCGAGAAAGCAATCCCAGAGCCATACTATCCAGTTATCACCTCAAGTATCCAGTTCTAGTTGTATCGATCGGGATACAACTCCAAGTGTCCGTTACCGTAGGACAGGCTATCGATAGATGTTTTCTTCCCTGCAGGGGTGCACCAACTTACCCACCACGCTCGATTAACTCCGGCCAGACACACTTTCCTGGGTCATGCCCGGCCTCGGCCAATACGCCGCAACCCGACCTACGCTTAATAGAGAGGTCAACACGCCGGACTAAACCTATGCCTCCAGGGGTCATGGGCCATCGCCCCGGGAACTCCTACACGTTGCGAACGAGGCCGGTGAGCAGACCTAGCTGCCTCCTTAAAAAAGGCAGGAGCTTACCAGTCCAACCCGGCACGCGCCGCTCAGTCGCTGATGTGTATTAAGCTTCGGCTGATGCATACGACGCAGAACGCCCATACTATGCCCACGTGATGGTTAGTGCTATCAGGTCAGAGGCCCCTCGGATCAAATATCCAAATCGTAGTGGATTAGGAACACGCGGTAACAAGTAGAGACTCACGAAAGATGTGACCCCGTTGCCCCGTCTCGAGGACTTGCGGCAAGGGCTAGGAATGCCTGGCCATGCCTCGTAATTATCTCGCAGGCACCTTCCAGGTCAACCTGTCTCCACATCACTCGTGGGTACCCCTCAGGGTCGACCTGCCTTTCCAAGTAACAGTTGTAAAGTCCAAGTACCTGTGTGTCCAAACATCAAGGGGAAAACCCGAGGAATCACCCCCGGTGAATTCCACTCGATGTAATCATCAAGGTGAACGTAAGAGGATCCAGCCTCGAGGTTCACACTTGAGGGGTTGCACGACAGAGTCGTACCGGAAGTGGTTAAGAAGGAAATCACCCTCGATGACCATGACCGAACAGCTACACTATAGAGATCTCATCAGGAGTGATGTATGAGGTTCCACCATCGGCACTCGATGGTAACTCTGAAGAGTCGAGGAACAAAAGGGGGCGTGATGTGATGTGAGGTGTCGGGTTCTGGTCGTCGATCACGCTGATCGAGTCATCGATGATGAAGCAGGGGCAACAAGGACAAGGTGGGGTCACTGATGGATCACTAACCAACCTATACTAAGCAGTTTAGGATAAGCAGGTAAGGTGAAAATAAGCAGGTTACAAAAGCAGGCTATGCATCAGAATAGGAGCAAACAATAACAATAGCAAAATCTAATGCAAGCATGAGAGAATGGAATGGGCGATATCGGGATGATCAAAGGGGGGCCTTGCCTGGAAGCTCTGCTAAAAAGGAAGAAGTGTCATCGTCGACGTAGTCGATCACAGGGGCGGCATCGGTCTCGAGGTCTACCGGAGAGAAGAGGGGGAAGAAACAATAAATATAAAGTGAACAAAGCATCACAAAGCATAACATGGCATTACGATGTGCCAGGTGTGACCTAAAATATGGCTACTCGATAAAGGTGAAGGGGGAATTCAACCGGGATTGTTTTCCGGGTTCCGGACCTGTGTCAGACAGATGACCGAAGGGGGAATGTTCCATGTTCAGCATGCTAACGGCATGTGACAGATGAACGGACCGCGTATTTGGATTCGTTTGATTTTTCTTAGCAACTTTCATGTAGAAAACATATTCATCTGAGTTACCGTTTAATTTCTATGATTTTTCAAAGTTTTAAATAGTTATTTGGAATTTCCTGAAAATTGGCTAAGTCTGAGAAATCCTCAGTTTCAAACATCACTTGGTTGTTTTCAAAAGGCTATAACTATTGTTCTGTTCATCCTATGGCTTAATGCCTTTTACCAATACTGATCACTTTCATGTGATCTACAAGATGGCATCAGTTGCATCTCTGCTAGATCCCTGCAACTTGTTTAATTTCTGCCCTAAAGTTCCACAATAATTCTGTTTTCCGACTTTTCTTCGAACAGAACATAGACTTTTGTTATTTTCATTGCATTTAATCCTACACCTTTTGAATTTGATCAAATGGAATGTTTTGAACCTTGTGAAGTGTACTACCTTCCTATATTTTTTTAGTCCTGTTAACAATTGTTTTGCCAGAGTTTAGGGGCTGTCTAGAGGGTTAGTCATCGTAGAATTAGAAAAGCTAGCTAGCGCTACAGTAACTTTCAGTTACTGTATCTGCAGCAGTACAGGCAGAGCAGCGGCATTAGGCAGCGAGCAACAACGGCAATGGAGAAGCAGGGGCAGCGCAGCGGCGTGGCGCAGGCGCGGCGAGGCTGGCCGAAGGCGGGCGAGGCCGGAGCCACGCACACACTGCACGCTCCACACACACAGAGCATGCACGCACACAGCGTACACCACACACGGCTCACGGCCATGGACATGGCCATGGCCATCTGCAACAGCAGCAGCCAGCGGCAGGCAGGGGCGATCGAGGGCGCGGGTAGGGGCGGCCAGGGGCGCGCAAGGGTGCCTGCGGGTGGCGCAGGAGCGGCAGGCGCCAGCCGGGGTGAGCGAGGCCGTGGCTGGCGCTTGCGGTGCGGGGGCAAGCAACAGGGGGCGGCGACGGCAGGGGCGTCGCGGGGCAGCGGCAGCGGCAGTAGGCAACGCAGGCAAGCGGCAGCGACCGCAGTTGCAGACCAAGCAGCAGCTCAGCGGCAGCACATAGCAGCAGAGACACGAGAGGCCGGCGGCGGAGTTCGGGCGACAGCGAAAACGGCGAGGCAGCGCGGAACAGCTCGACTAATTGGGGTAGGGGTGACCTACGCGTGCGTGCGAGCTCAACGGACACCGGCGCATGACCACTTGGTCACCCGAAGGCTGCCGGCGACGAGCTCAAACGGACGCGGGTTCGGGCACGACGGGGAAGGAAGCTACGGCTACGAACTAAGCGCAGGAATAGAGGGGAAAGAAGCGATGGCTCACCGGGCAGTGCAAGGAGGCCGGCGAGTGGACTAGTAGCAGTAGAGGTGGCTGGAGTTGAGGAAGACGGTGGCGACCGAACGGGGAAGGCGGCGTCGATCCGGTCGATGTGGTGCCGCCGAGCTCGAGCTCGTGGTCGGAGAGGGAGTAGCGTCGACGGTGGAGCTGAAGGACCCGGCGGCAAGGCGAGACGCTGACGGTGGCCGCGGGTTCGACCAGTGCATGGCGGCGACGGCGCTCGGGTGAGGGGGAGCGGCAGAGAGAGACTGAGCGAAAGGGCGAGGGGAATGGGAAAGTGGGCGCTAGGGTTCGAGGGAGGCCACGGGGTGGCCTTATCCGCCGCAAGGGATCGCCGGATGGCCGACGCGTACCCAGCGGTGCCATGGACAGCGTGCAGGCGTCCACCCCGCCTCTGATGAACAGGATAAGGAAGGAGCCGGTGTGGGCTGGGCCGCCTATTGTCAGCAGGCCATAAGTGCACCGCAGCACTACTCATTTTTCCTTTTCCTCTTCTATTTTTTTATTTCTCCTCTGTTTTGCATTTAGATTAAGTAGCAAATGAATTTTGGTGAACAAGAAACTTGGCACACAACTCAAGCACATTATTTCTAGGAGTCACAAAAAGTTTGAGGCCAAAAGAAGTTGTTTAACCATTTTTAGAAATTGAAAAGGCCAATTTTAAATGTTGGCAGACCACTAAATAAATTTCCAAGGGCATTTGGGAATCCAAAAGAGGTTGGTTCCAACATGACAATGGTCAGGGGAATTTATAGGACAATGTGAACATTTTTGTTTTACTGCTTGAAGAAATAAATATTTGAGTTGCATTTTGAATTTGAATTTGAGTTTTGTTTGAAACAAAGTGAGGATTAGTAACTTCATTATGATGACATGGCATCAGCAAGCATGAGATTACTATAGCATGATACTGGGGGTGTTACAGGAATTTATAGAGGTGCAATTAGGTCAAGAAGTGCCACGAGGGGCCCACAAGCCTGGGGACGCACCTCCCGAGCTTGTCGCTCCCTCATGGCTTGTCAGGTCTTCTCCCGAACCTTCTAGGGCCCCTTCTAGTCCATAAAAAAATTGTCAAAAAGTTTCGTCGCATTTGGACTCCGTTTGGTACTGATTTTCTGAAAAGCAAATGACAAGCAAAAAACTGCAACTGGCGTTGGGCACTAGGTTAATAGGTTAGTCCCAAAAAATGATATATAATTGCATAGAAAACATCCAATATCGATACTATAATAGCATGGAACAATCAAATTTTTTAGATACGTTGGAGACGTATCAGAGCGCCAGGGCGGCCCTTGACGTGCTCGAGGAGGATCTCTAGGCGGAGGATACGCACCTCACTAATGAACGCCTGTTCCTCACATAAGGGTGGCGCCAACTCAGCCAGCGGGATGCGCCTCGCGAGGCGCTCACCCTTGAGTCGTCCAGCTGACACTTGGCGGAGACGGGCGCTACAGGCTGCCTCACGAGGTGGTGCTCGTGAGGCTTCTTCAGAGGGCGATGCACCGTGGGCTGCCTGCGGGGCAGCACTCATGAGGCCTCATGTGCCCTCTATCTGTGACAGCCATATGCCAGCAAGTTTTGCAAGTAGTGTAGCGGCACACGCTCGCCAGTTCGCTCGTGGGTGTCACACAAGGAGACTGAGTACCAAGGATCTTGGTGAGGTTACGTGTGCGGGAGCAGGCCCGCGAGCTAGAGCTCAATCACTTGGGTTTAGCGGCCCTGCTAGGACTGACCCAAGCGCACACATCGTGTCTAGCCCCCGCTCATGTGATACATAGGAGGGTAATCGCGAGCGCACACAATACCTGAAGTAAATTTCTTCGAACACACATAATACTTAGGAAATGAAATTTTACTGCTCCATGAAGGGGTTTCATTAGACAATCAAAAAGATAATGTTGCTGTGATGCGCACGGAGCAGGTCAAGGATGTAGTGGCCAGGCGACGCCCTCAAGTAATCAGTCTACCATGTCTGAGCATCGGGCCCCACTGGGTTGTGGGCAAGAGCTCTCGCGGCCTTGTGGCGACGCAAAAAGAGAGGCTCCCGGAGCGTGTACAACTCCACTTTTTTCGTGCCCGTGAGGTCACGGGTAGAACTTGCGGAGGCGTTGGATGTTCCATGGGTTCGGCACCGGGACACCTTCCTCTGTCTCCAGCTATGCTGGGCCAGGCCGGGAAATGTGCACAACCCTGAACGAGCCTTCCCACATGGGTGAGAGCTTGTGGAGTACTTCCCTGGAGAGGATCCTTCATAGGATGAGATCGACGCAACGCCTGCTGATACCGGGCTACATGGATGGTGGCCTGAGCAGCATGCTTCCTTGAGGAGGAGCAAATCAACTTCCCGCAGGCCATCCTGACGGACCTCGTCAAAGGCCAGGACCCACGCTTGAGCTCAGTAGGGAGGACTGCTTCTGCCCCGTAGACGAGGAAGAAAGGTGTTTCACTGGTAGGCTTGGTCGCTGTTGTGCGGATTGACCATAGCACGGACTGGAGCTGATCGAGCCAGCCTTTGCCGCATGTTGTGAGCTTTTTCTTGAAGCTTCTTGTCTTGAGGACCTTAGCGTTAGCATGCTCGCCCTGGCCGTTGCTTCGTGGGTGACCAACAGAGGCATAGCAGATTAGCGTGCCAATGCTAGCACAATAGGACTTGAAGAGGCCACTGGTGAATTGTGAGCCGTTGTCGGTGATGATGCGGTCGGGGACGCCAAAGCGACACACTAGGCGCTTGATGAACTTGACAACTGATCTTGCCAGGATGGACCAGCCATGCTCCACTTCCGCCCACTTGGTGAACTTGTCCATGGTGACGTAGAGGTAGCGATAGCCACCAACTGCATGAGGAAAGGGGCCTAGGATGTCTAGTCCCCGGACCATGAAGGGCCACGAGAGGGGAATGGTCTAGAGCCCTTGCGTCGGCTGGTGGATCTGCTTGGCATGGAACTGGCAGACCTCGTAGGGCAGGATCAACTCAGTGGTGTCTGGAAGCACTGTGGGCCAGTAGAAACGACTACGTAATACCTTGCCGGCGAGAGTGCGCGATGAGTAGCGATGGCTACAGTCTCCACCATGTATATCGGCGAGCAGCTCGCACCCTTGCTCCACCGAGATGCATCGTAGTGCCTCTCCATTGGGGCGTTTGCGGTAGAGATCGCCATCCCTTAGATAGTAAGGCTCAGCCCGGCGGGCCAACCACTCTGCTTCTATGTCATCCTCCGGCAGGGTGCCGCTTTCAAGGTAAGCTCTGAGCCTCGCGACCTAGCTTTCAACTTGTGGTTCCAACGCTAACAGCAGGTGAGCGCCTGAAGGTGGGCCGCAGTCTGGTGCTCCCGAGGAGGGTGAGGGCGCGAGTTCTTCACGGGATGCCATAGTGCCGACGGCAGGTGGAGCCACTGATGGCCTCAGGAGCCTCTCCTCGAAGACGACAGGGCTTTGGGGCTCGTGATGGGATGCCTGCTTGGCGATGTCATCTGCTTCCTTGTTGTAGCTGTGAGGGACATGCTGGAGTTTCATGCTGAGGAAGCGCTTCTTGAGCCTGCGCACCTCCTCAAGGTAAGCGGCCATGCTCTTGTCCTTTGGCTTGTAGCTCTTGTGGAGAAATTGATGAGGATCTGCGAGTCTCCCTTGACGAGGGTGCGCTTGACACCAAGAGCGATGGCGGCCTTAAGCCCGGTGATGAGGCCCTCGTACACAGTGATGTTGTAGGAGACCTTGTTGTCATGCTTGAAGTAGAGTTGTACGGCATAGTATAGCTTGTCTCTTCTTGATGAGGTGAGCATGACGCCAACCCCCACACCCTGTCGGGAGAATGTGTCTTCGAAGTGCACGGGTCCAGCCACTGAGGGTGTCCTTCCCGGGCAGGAGGGACTCTTCCTCGCGAGGCTCCTCCCGGTGCAGACCCGTCCATTCCATTGTGAAGTCTTCTAGGGCGGTGCCCTTGATCATCCTTGTGGTGAGGAATTCCAGATCGAAGGGTTGCAGCTCGATGTTCCATTTGGCGATGCGACCAGTGGTGTTGGGGCTGCGTAGGACCTGCTCCAGTGGATAAAACGTGACCACCTTGACGGGGTGGCCCTGGAAGTAGTGGCGCAGCTTCTTGGAAGCGATGAGGAGCGAGAAGAGAAGCTTCTTCTGCATGGGATACTGCTCACACACATATCATAGCACCATGCTAATGAAGTAAATGGGGTTTTCCATGAGGCGCGTTGTTGTAAGAGCCACGACTTGTTCTTCAAAAGGTTCGTCAGGCGGCTCACCAGTGGCCTCTCGAGGAGGGCGCTCGACAGGCGCTGGCACGACCTTCGCAGGCTCAGATGCCGCCTCGGCTGGTGCAAGCGCAGTGGGCCTATTCTTGGTGCGGGTTCGTGAAAGATCGAGAAGAGGGGTCTAGAGAGAGGGGGTGATTAGACCCTTAACAAGTAAAATTGGCAGTTTTAAGATTCTTCAAGTTAAGGTTGAGTTTAGCACATGTGAATAAGCACACAATACATTTTACACAAGCATAGCAAGAGTATGGGCAACGGAAAGAGTAAATAATGCAAGTGCAAGAATGTAAAGGAATGGGAATTGGAAAGTGCAAACACAATGGAGACGCGGAGTTTTTTGGCGTGGTTCCGATAGGTGGTGCTATCGTACGTCCATGTTGATGGAGACTTCAACCCACGAAGGGTAATGGCTGCGCGAGTCCACGAAGGGCTCCACCCATGAAAGGTCCACAAAGAAGCAACCTTGTCTATCGTCGGCGCGGCGGTACAACGGAAGATGGGTGTCCGGGGGCAACCCTGATCCTTCCCGAGCAAGGTGCATACGACCTTGCTCAGTTCCTCGTCGGACAAGTTGTTGGGCTCAGCCGGAGGTTGTCTTCTGCGCCCTTGAATCTCCACAGGGGACGCGAGTGCGCCTAGAGCAGAGCCAGGTGCTGCGTCAGGAACTCCTTGACAACCATGGCCCCCGTCAGCTTCTCCGCCTTCAGGTCAGCCGTCATCTTCTCCAGCAGCAGCTCCGCCCGAAGATCGGTGTGCTTCTCATGAGCCCATCCTTCTAGGGACGTTGGCGGCGTGGTCAACAGCTCCAGCCGGGCGTGGGTGCGCTTGGCGTCCAGGAAGATCCACTTGTTCCGGAAGTCCTCCACCTTCTTCCCGGTTCGTGAGATCGCGTTGCTGCCATTGGCCACGATGAAGCAGGCGCACCCCGAGCACTGGCTGCCATTGATCCAGAGGTAGAAGAACTGGCAGAACAGCGCAACAGAGGGCATCACCCCCACAAATGCCTTGTAGTAAAAGGCGAAGACTGATGGGAGGAGGATGGAGTTGGGATGAAGATGGAGGGTGTGGAGCCCGTAGTGGCGGAGGACGGCGTAGAAGAAATTGGAGAAAGGGAGAACCAACCTGGCAAGGACGCTGTGCAGGAAGAAGGGGTAAACGGTGTCACCCAAGGCTTCCGGCTTGGCGGAGCCGACCCAGAGCGTTGTCTCTCCCCCCTCACTACCGTTGCGCGTGGTCTGCGGAACCAAGGCGGCAAGGTGCTTCTCTTCAGTGATGGTGGATGCGCTCAACGCTGGCTCAAACCAAGAGGCTGGGCTCACGGCCGTGGCAAAAGACTTCGCCTTGTCGGGGGCCATTGGGGGCGAGCTCAGGGAGAATCGGCAGATCTGGAGGTTTTTCCGAGCAGAAGGAGAAGGGGATCTGGAGCAAGACGAAGGAAGGGCAATGAAGGCTCCGCAGCAGGCACCAGCCTTTTTGTCAGCCAAGAACGATTATCGACTCGGCGTGAAGAAGTGGAGACGCCCACGTCCCATCAATCGCCATGCGTCGACCGAGACCGCAGGCAGTTAGGGCCCGCGGCGCTCTGCACTTGCCCTTTGGCTTCGCCTCGAAGCCAAGTCCGAGCACGCCTTGGGCCCGGGGGCTACTGTCGGCGTTCTGGGAACGGGGGTACCCAGACTTGCCTGCCTGCAGCCCATGGCGTGGCTCCATGGATGGACTGGTACGGCCGAGCTTCAACATCGACAGCTCAAGACCCTCGCGAAGGGCCAGGCCTCGCGAGGCGGACGACACCAAGACCTCCACGAGGAGTAGTCTCTCCAGGCTGGCTCCCGAGGAGCGGAGATTTCTATGCAAACCTCACCTCGCGAGGCCGACGTGAGCCATGACGACCAAGGCCAGACGGGCACCAGCGGGCGCAGTGTACCAGTTTCCTCTTTGGTGCTAAGGAGGCAAGCGCAGGTGCGGAGTCCTGAGGAATCAGCTAAGGGTTTCCATTCCCATGCAACAAGACCAAGACCGCCAGGACGGCAGGACGGAGGTCATCGCCGAGCCCACCATGGCATCACGACCATAGGCTTTTGCAGTTGAAGACTACTTTTGTCAGGATAGCATGTACTAGTTGTCTCCCTTCAAATTTGGCTGTTGTGGGATTCCTTCCCACATACATTTGGGAAGAGGACCAAGGCCACTATAAATAGGACCTAGCCACCACCATAGAAGAGGATGGATAATTCAAATCATCCTCTCCCTCACCAGCTCACTCATTTCTATTTGTGCAATCAAAAGTACACGCCTCGGTTTTAGTAGAACTGCACAAAATGAGATGGCTATTCCTAGCTGTCGTTTTCTAACCTCCCGTATTCCAGGTATTCCTACATTGGTAGTAACTAGGTAGAATGACCAACGCAATCTAAAACAAGCTGATTTGTACATTTTACTTCCTGATTGTAGTGCAGGGACGAGCGAAAACAACTGCATCCTAGTCGGGAATGCACTTTCTCCCAATTCAAGGATGCATAGAGGACTAGCTGGCACGGCTGCGCAGAGGTTTTTAGGACATGAGGCATTGTGGTCTGCTTATTTTTGCAAAGAGTGGTGCTTAAATTTAGTGGAACTGCACAAAAAGCTCAGATGGTCAGTACACTACATGGTTCAGTTCAGCATTCCAATTGAGAACACAATTATAATTGGTTATTCTGGAATGAGAGAACCTAACCCTGTGTGGTGGCAACAAGAAAAACCAGAGTGAACTCCAAGAAATTAAAGCCTACCTAGGGAGGCCCTTTGCTCAGAGAAGCCTTGCTTGATTTTTCCTGATTTGTAAACCTTCTCACAACTTTGTCTTTTGTTGTGAACTAGTAAATGTTTGTTATGTTGTCACAGCCCTAGAATACCTGAGTGAAATAGTTGCATCTGCACTCATGCATCATGTCTACAATTTCTGAAAGTTGAATTGAGGTTTGTTGAAACCCTCAGAAACCAGTTCAAAAATAATCAACATTTAATTCTCATCAAATGAGTCCAAGGAAATGTTCCTGTTACTCTGTGAAAATATTGGTAACAGGTAAAATTCAAACCAATATTTTTGGAATCACAGAAATATTTATTTTGGGTCTTTGAATTAAATCAATACTTATTTGAATTGGAGATATAAATTCCTATAAATACTTTTATAACTCCAATAATTCTGATAACTTGTGAGTGGCTCTGAATATTTTGTATAAGGCCACATAATAATTTTCAGAAGCTACAAAAATGATTTGGTTTAGAAACTAAATCAAAACAGAGGAATAAAAATAGTAAACAGAAATAGAATTAGAAAGAGAGAGAGAAACCCACCTGGGCCTCACCTATGCTGGCCCAGCCTACCTAGCCTGGTGCCAGTCATCCCTAACCTCTGCGAGTAGGCAGAGGCGGGACAGCGCACACGCGCGGGAGGCGCCACGCCTCCTCCTGCTTGCCGCCGACTGCCTCGAGCTGGCTGGAGATGCCACGCACCCCTGGGGCCCTCTCACCCCTCCCCCCGTGCTCATCCCCTCCTGTGTCCCTCTCGCGCGCACCCACCTGAGCGCAGCCGCCGCTCGCCGTCCGCGCGCTCACCGCCGTTTCCGTGCTCCCTTACCCGTCCGCGAGGTCCGCGCCAACGTCTTATTCCTCTCCACCGAGTTGCACGAGCCCGGACGCCCTGTGGAGCCGCCTTAGCATCACCATAGCATCGACTCTGTCGATGGCCGAACTCCGGCCGCCGCCGCGAGCTTGTTTCCGGCGAGCTCCGGCCACCCCAGCTCCAGCCGACGCCACCTCTGGATGCGCCGCACCCCCAACTACCTGTAGCCGCAAACCGCGTCCGAAACCGTCCCCTGTAGCGCCTTCCCGCGACGTCTCCGTCGTTGGTTTTGGTCGTCGCCAGTGGAACTGCGGCGAGAGCCGACGTGGCATGGTCATTAGCGCTAATCCCCGCCAGCTAAACCGCCCTCGGACGCTGATAGTGGGCCCCGCAGCGGGTCAAAGCGCGAGTCAACACGGGATTAGCCTCTCTGTCACTGACCAGTGGGCCCTACAGGTCAAGTTTGACCTGGAGCGGCCCTGTTAACTTGCTGACGTCACGCCGACGTCATGCTGACGCAGTAAAGGATTTTTTGGATTCAAAATAATCCAGGAAATTCCAGAAAATAGTTGAAACTTCTAAAACTCATAGAAATTCAACCGTAACTCCAAATGAAATAATTTATATACGAAAAATTATCAGAAAAATCCAAAGAATCTGTTTATGGCATTTTCATGCATGTTTGAACAACTTACAGCCACTGTTTATGACAATTTGAATAAATGGCATTTTAAATGTCCCATATGGAGTTTGAATTTGAACCTAGTGTTCAAACCAACTCCATTTAAATCGTTGCTAGTTGCATTAGCTCAAATCACAGAATATTGCCATGTCACATTCATGCATCATATTGTTGCATCACATTGATTGTGTTTCTTCTCTGTTGCTGGAATTTGTCCCCTCTCAGTAGACGTGGTTCCGACGTTGAGATCGATGACACCGATGAAGAACTATACTATCTTCAGAAGTGCCAGGCAAGAAAAAAACCCCTTGTTCATTCCAATACAATCCCACCCTCTCGCTCCTGCTCTCTTTTACTGCATTAGGACGTGTGCAGCACTGACCCGAGGGGTGGGCTGAGATGCGGTAGGCACGTGTCACGGTGTACCGAGACGCCCGTTTGGTGCCTCGGGAACCCTGCACACATCGTTCGGGGCCGTATGTGGAAACCTCGGCCGAACTCCCTGCGGATGGAACCTGAATAGGCGATAAACCTGGACTAGGGACTTGTGTGGTTAGTCAGGTCATTGCCGACACCCTCGCCAGGCTTCCGCTTGAAGGTTGCCGACATACATGACGTGTACATGGCGGTAAGTGGCGATGTGAAGAAGTACACCCCTGCAGGGTTAACATCATCTATTCGAATAGCCGCGTCCATGGTAAAGGACATGTCGGTTGCCTGTACAATTCATAGACAAGTGAAAGTGGATACTCTAAAATGCGCAAGATAAGTGTGAGTGCTATGGATGGCGTTCTCGTAGGGAGACGGGAGCGGATCCATAGTGGTGTATTGACATGGTGAATATGTGGACTCGTGTGCGCCACCTCAAAAGAGTTACTTGCAGTCGTAGTTTAGGATAGCCACTGAGTCTAAGCTGGCTTGCTGCAGTTAAACTCCACCACCCCCTTTGTTGATACCGATGCATGGGTAGTTAGTTCTGATGTAAGTGTTGCTGGGTACATTTGTACTCACGTTTGCTTAATTTATGTTTTTGCAGAGAGTCTTCAGTCTCGCTAGTAGTTCCGCATGGACTTCGACGTTTAGCTTGTTATCTCAGCTATGATCTTGTGCCCTCGGCAGGGTCTTGTAGATAGTCAGGCTTCTCAGCCTTTTCATTTGTAGTTGTCTGCACTCAGACAAGTTAAGCTTCCGCTTGTGCTTGTTGGTTGTATGACTTGAATGCTGGGTCATCAGACACATGTTTGTAATATCTTGCTCTTCAGAGCCTAATGAATAAATACTTTGAGTTGTAGAGTTTTGTTGTGATGCCATGTTGTATTTGCACATATCGAGCATATTGTATGTATGACTTGAAATGCTTGGTATGTGTGGGATCCGACAACCTAGTTGTTTATCCTTGGTAGCCTTTCTTACCGGGAAATGTCTCCTAGTGCTTCCACTGAGCCATGGTAGCTTGCTACTGCTCTGGAACACATAGGCTGGCCGGCATGTGTCCTTCTTTGTTCATGTGTCTGTCCCTTCGGGGAAATGTCACGCGGTGTCTACCAGAGTCCTGTTAGCCTGCTACATCCCGGATTCTCCGGAGTCCTGTTAGCCCAGCTGCTACAGCCCGGATTGACTCGCTGATGACCGACACGTTCGTTGCTGGGTCATGTATGCCTGGACCTGTAAGTTAGTGCCACTTTGGTTTTACGACTAGTCATGTCGGCCTGGGTTCTTTCTCATATCGATGCTAGCGACACTATCATATACGTGAGCCAAAAAGTGCAAACGGTCCCGGGCCAGGTAAGGTGACACCCGTGGGAATACCGTGCGTGAGGCCGCAAAGTGATATGATGTGTTACATGCTAGATCGGTGTGACTTAGGATCGGGGTCCTGACAGCTTTGGTATCAGAGGTTGGCTGCCTGTAGGATTACCAAGCCAAACTTGTCAAAGTTGAGTCTAGAAATTCTTTAGTTATATAAGGGAATTGATTGTGGAAGGGAACGTAAGGCTCTTTTTACTCCTTTACCTTATGCCCTTCTGATCTGAATCAACCTCTTCTTTTCTACGGGGATTAAGTACTAGGCCTTCTCATCTATCTATTAGGATCACGTGTTACTAATCCGTAGACTTATAGGATTGATGAATTCAAGTCTTAATTCAGTTTCTAGTATTTCCGTGTGTTAACCGTTGGTCTCGGAACCTTGATTTTGTGGTGTTGAGTGGTCATGCCACTATTTCACAGGATGTCTAAAGTCTTTTTCGAGCATTTACAGCCGTTATGCTGTCCGAGTCATCCCAGGTTTCTAGATAGTCCGATGTATTTGCAAATCCCTTCTTTCCATTCCCGATGTCCCTTTGGGCCAATTCAATCACACTAATCGGTGAGTTGAGGTACTCTATTGCCTCGACATATATGTTGGAGCTATTATTATGACCCTAGGTGTTTTAGGGAGTCACCTAGTAATCTAGCCATGTTTTGTGTTCCCAATGTGATGATTCTGGCCGTCATTATCGAAAGCATCCCGTGATGCCATTTAGTTAGTAGGCATTCCATTCCTGGGTTCTTGAACCCGAGATTCACTCTACTCATTCATGTTGGTAGTGTTTGCTAGTTCCTTTATGATATTAGTAACCTTTGCGATAATCCTCGAGGTCCGTGGTATTTCCTTCTTCCAAATACCATGAACTGCTTATGGCAGAAGTTCTTTGAACCAAAAGATCACAACTAGAGTGGTCTTGATGAGTTCTCCATTCTACATTGTGAATCTGCCAGTTCTACCTTCCTGCATGGGTTATCCAGAAGAAATGTTGAGTTTTGCTCGACATACTAATCTATGCATCCATAACCCAGAAAGATATATGACCCTTGAGTTGTCCCTCATCAGACGTATCCCGACCTTCTTCTATTAGTTGATAGTCAAGAGTATGTGTGCATTCGTGTTCATCGATGCCTATTATTCTTGTGGTCAGTCAAGCCATTCTATTCTGGAATGACTAGGAGAAACAACCTCCGGTATCTCATCCATATCTTGGATTGGGTCAAAGTAGTTGTATTCCGTAGATCAAAATGCCAATCCAGCCTTTGATCTGTTCTACCTTGGAGTGTCACCCTCTTTCATATCAAGAATGACGTGAGAATTGCACAATATCGTATGAATTCTTGATGCAGTGATACTCCTCGCCATCATTGTTCATTCCTCGGTTTCTATGTTGTTGCAACTAGAATACTGACAAGTGAACCATGATGTGTGAAATTAACACTCCTAGCAACCCTGTTGCTTGGTAGTTAATGGACATTAATATCATTCTTAGTGTGTTGGTTATCGAATCACTATACTAGGATTGATCATGCTACCTTGTCCTTATTTCTCGTGCAACCTTTGATCTTTGAGTTAGGATTGAATCCCTTGCTCTTCTGATCATGTCATCTTTTCTTGAAAGCAAGATTGCTCCTGAGCTTAATTACATATTGATGGTTCGTGATTTTTCGATTATCTTCTCGGAAGTATCACCAGGTTGTCCCCTGACTGTTATGTTTTGCTTGTGATCAGGTTGGTTCTCTTATAAACCACCCCTTCTCCAAGAAACTGTGTTGGATATCCCTGAGCTAGTTGGTTAATCTAAACAACAACTTGGAGAGTTGAAAGATAAAGCATTGCCTTACTTAGTTCATCACTAAGGGATATCTTTTTGTGTGTGTGTTGAAGTAAGATGCTATCTTCATCGATTGGTCCTCGTGATCAGTTGTTGGACCTATTATCTTATCCAATCTTTGATTTGACTGTGGGCTATCGTCAAATCAACTCAGAACCAATGATATTCGTAATGTTGTCTTACTCGTGGTTATTTCCTCGAGCATACATCATTATATCTTTTGGGTCTGACCAATGCTATAACCTTGTTCACATAGTTGTGGAATTCCATCTCCAATGGAATTTTGATAAATTGTTGTTGAGCCCATCGGCAACATTCTTATCTTCTCCATGACTCGTGTTGAACATTAAGCTAGTGTTGGAAACTTGTGCTAGCATTTTCTTCGTACTATCTCATGAAGGATATGTTTGGATGAAAGAAGTGACTTTCTTTAATTCACGTGCACTTGATGTAAGTTGTCACCGTGGATTCGAGAAAGATTGTTTTTGCTTCCTCTGGAATCGTCCCAAGTTAGTCACGCCTATGTGCGAAGTACTCTATGGTTTGATAGGTTGGCCGCCTCCATTCCATATGTGTTTCCTAGCACACCAAGCCATTGATTGATTTGTTCAAG
The DNA here is from genome assembly GCF_018294505.1 of Triticum aestivum. NCBI lineage: Eukaryota > Viridiplantae > Streptophyta > Magnoliopsida > Poales > Poaceae > Triticum > Triticum aestivum. The sequence continues at coordinate 265,854,314 of NC_057802.1, forward strand.
GAAAAGAAGTTCTTAAGTGCTAATCCTTAAGGACCCAAAGGTACATGCGCAGGACTTCGCTCTCCGCAATGATGGTTCCCAATCAGAACTCGGTAGTGTTTCGTTGTAAGACTACTATGTGGTCATGCTTGTCTTGGACAACGTGTTCACCTGTATGTAGTAGAACCAACTCATGTTTTGGAGCTTGCTATCGTAGTTCAATTCCCGAGAATCTCGCAATGCCATCTCGTCGATTTGTGTTGCAAACTTTCATTCTCCTTTCTAGACTTGATGAGTCTGGAATATCCTGACACCAACCAGATCTGATTCTCATGCAGATATGATGATTGGAACATATTCCAAGAATTATAATATTGGTCTTTCTATAACCGGTAAAGTCGATGTCATGGCCAACACACCCAACCAGAAGACCTATTATTGTAGTATCTTGATTGAGGAAGTTGGCCACCTCCCCATAAGGATTTTGTAGGATTTACTCCAGTAGTTGTTCCTTATGGATTCTTGTGCTCCCGAAGTCCAACCTTTTACTTGATGTTCTAGATACAAAACCATATCTATAAATGGGTTATTCTAGCACATCAAGGAGAACATAAGAAGCAGAGTGCTAAATATCTCTCGGTCGATCATCCAGATTTTGTTTCCTTGGCCTCGCTAAGGTGAAATCTGAGAAGGTGTTATCTCCCTTTGCATCTGCATCCTCCAACGATATTCATCATGGTAGTACGAGGTGTCACCAACATCTTGGCACAGATGTTGGCCAACCTTGATGGATATGGAAATGCTCAAGTTCTTGAGAGCATACTCAGTCACTGGGTTATATCCTCGGCATCATCTGGAATGTGTTCTCTGCTTGCTGAGTTGTCTTGTAACTCTAGTTTTCTTTCCAAACTGAGTATGCCATTTCTCCGAACTCCTTCAAACGATTGTTTGTGATTTTCCTTGGGCTGGTTTAGAGAGTTTCAATGATTTCCATATCAAAAGTAATTCTTTTTGCCACTCACGGGAATATTTCTACGAGTCACCCCCAAGCTGTCCCGTTATGGAGTCATGGCAATTATTCCTCGCTACTTTGAAACCATGCACCATCTTCTAAGCATGGAATTGTTGCCAACTAATTTGAACCTTCGTCACCTGCTTCTTTCCATCGCTCCTCATATATGTTTTGTCCCTCAGCTCAAGAGATGTTTCTATGTCTCCTTTCGTGAGTTGATCCTGTGATCATTAAGATGATCCATCCCTATAGAGTTATCTTGCTTTTCTATCCTCGTGTTGGGTGAAGATCTCGAAAGCAAGGATGTTAAGTTCAAGATGATGCAATGAATCAATATCTTTGATGAGGACAGTTGGATCATGAAGATTGTGATAGCTTGTGTCCCCTTTGTCTTCTTACCTCACATCTTGAATCTCGGGACGAGATTGTTGTTTAGTGGGGTGAGTTGTCACGGCCCTAGAATACCTAAGTGAAATAGTTGCATCTGCACTCATGCATCATGTCTACAATTTCTGAAACTTGAATTGAGGTTTGTTGAAACCCTCAGAAATCAGTTCAAAAATAATCAACATTTAATTCTCATCAAATGAGTCCAAGGAAATGTTCCTGTTACTCTATGAAAATATTGGTAAGAGGTAAAATTCAAACCAATATTTTTGGAATCATAGAAATATTTATTTTGGGTCTTTGAATTAAATCAATACTTATTTGAATTGGAGATATAAATTCCTATAAATACTTTTATAACTCCAATAATTCTGATAACTTGTGAGTGGCTCTGAATATTTTGTATCAGGCCACATAATAATTTTCAGAAGCTACAAAAATGATTTGATTTAGAAACTAAATCAAAACAGAGGAATAAAAATAGAAAACAGAAATAGAATTAGAAAGAGAGAGAGAGAGAGAAACCCACATGTGCTGGCCCAGCCCACCTGGCCTGGTGCCAGTCATCACTAACCTCTGCAGTAGGCAGAGACGGGACAGCGCGCGAGGCGCCACGCCTCCTCCTGCTTGCCGCCGACCGCCTGGAGCTGGCTGGAGATGCCACGCACCCCCTGGCCCTCTCACTCCTTCCCCCGTGCTCATCCCCTCCCATGTCCCTCTCGCGCGCACCCACCTGAGCGCAGCCGCAGCCACCGCTCGCCATCCATGCGCTCACCACCATTTCCGTGCTCCCTCGACCCGTCCGCGAGGTCCGCGCCGACGTCTTCTTCCTCTCCACCGAGCTGCACGAGCCCGGATGCCCTGTGGAGCCGCCTTTGCCCTCGTCTTCGTCCTCGGGCACCCGAGATCGCCATCGTTGTTTCATCATCACCAAGTCGTCCCTGAGCCCATCGAGCACCTCTTCCGAGTCCCTGTGAGCCCCGACATCTTTCCCCTCTCCTCTTGCGATCAAATTCGGCCCCTATCTTCAACCCCGCTGCAACCATGAGCTCACCGCCGCCGCGTTCGTTGCTGCCGCAGCTAGCAACCTCGCCTGAACTAACCGAGCACGTAGTTGTGCTCAGCGTGCCCCCAGGAGGCCATAGCACTACCCACCTTGCTCTTCTGACCACCGTAGCGTCGACTCCGTCGATGGCCGAACTCCGGCCGCCGCCGCGAGCTCGTTTCCGGCGAGCTCTGGCCACCCTAGCTCCAGTCGCCGCCACCTCTGGATGCACCGCAGCCCCAGCTACCTGTAGCCGCAAACCGCGTCCGAAACCGTCCCCTGTAGCGCCTTCCCGCGACGTCTCCATCGTCGGTTTTCGTCGTCGCCGGCGGAACTCTGGCGAGAGCCGACGTGGCACGGTTATTAGCGCTAATCCCCACCAGCTAAACCGCCCTCACACGCTGACAGTGGGCCCCGCAATGGGTCAAAGCGCGAGTCAACACGGGATTAACCTCTGTGTCACTGACCAATGGGCCCTACAGGTCAGGTTTGACCTGGAGCGGCCCTGTTGACTTGCTGACGTCACGCTGACGTCATGCTGATGCAGTAAAGGATTTTCCGGATTTAAAATAATCTAGGAAATTCCAGAAAATAGTTGAAACTTCTAAAACTCATAGAAATGAAATAATTTATATATGAAAAATTATCAGAAAGATCCAAAGAATCTGTTTATGGCATTTTCATGCATGTTTGAACAACTTACAGCCACTGTTTATGACAATTTGAATAAATGGCATTTTAAATGTCCCATATGGAGTTTGAATTTGAACCTAGTGTTCAAACCAACTCCATTTAAATCGTTGCTAGTTGCATTAGCTCAAATCACAGAATATTGCCATGTCACATTCATGCATCATATTGTTGCATCGCATTGATTGTGTTTCTTCTCTATTGCCGGTATTTGTCCCCTCTCAGTAGACGTGGTTCCGACGATGAGATCGATGACACCGATGAAGAACTATACTATCTTCAGAAGTGCCAGGCAAGCAAAACCCCCATGTTCATTCCGATACAATCCCACTCTCTTGCTCCTGCTCTCTTTTACTGCATTAGGACAACAATGATTCAACTGTTACATGTTGCGGTAGTTCAACCCCTTTCCTCTGCATGACCTGTCATTGCCACAGTAAATAGATGAAACCCACTACCTTGAGTAGGAGTTGTTTGAGCCCTGATGTGCCTACTCATTCATGCTTGTTTGTCATGCCTGCTACTGCTTAGAGTTGAGTTAGGTCTGATTCATCGAGGATGAATTGGAATGGTGATGAACATGTCCTACTGTGTGTGAGCTAAGTGTGTGAACACGATTTGGTAAAGGTAGCAGTGAGAGGCCATGTAGGAGTACATGGTGGGTTGTCTCATTGAAACCGTCCTCAGGAACTGAGTTCTGTGTTTGTGATCCATGAAAAGCTACTACCATGCATTGGGCCCGAAACCAATGGACCCTCTCGACTTATTAACCGCCCCTGTCCTCTGTCCGGGAGTTGCAAGTAGCTTCTGGTGTTTGTAGTATGCTGGAAGCCGTGCGCAGCGCTGACCCGAGGGGTGGGCTGTGATGCGGTAGGCACGTGGCACGGTGTACCGGGACGCCACATTGGTGCCTCGGGAACCCTGCACAGATTGTCAGGGCCGTATGTGGAAACCTCGGCCGGACTCCCTACGGATGGAACCTGAATAGCCGATAAACCCGGACTAGGGACTTGTGTGGTTAGTTAGGTCATGGCCGACACCCTCGCCAGGCTTCCGCTTGAAGGTTGCCGAGATACATGACGTGTACATGGCGGTAAGTGGCGAGAGCGTGTGTGAAGAAGTACACCCCTGCAGGGTTAACATCATCTATTCGAATAGCCGCGTCCGCGGTAAAGGACCTCTGGGTTGCCTGTACAGTTCATAGACAAGTGACAGTGGATACTCTAAAATGCGCAAGATAAGTGTGAGTGCTATGGATGGCATTCTCGTAGGGAGACGGGAGCAGATCCATAGTGGTGTATTGATATGGTGAATATGTGGACTCGTGTGCGCCACCTCAAAAGAGTTACTTGCAGTCGTAGTTTAGGATAGCCACCGTGTCAAAGGTGGCTTGCTGCAGTTAAACTCCACCACCCCCTTTGTTGATACCGATGCATGTGTAGTTAGTTCTGATGTAAGTCTTGCTGGGTACATTTGTACCCACGTTTGCTTAATTTATGTTTTTGCAGATATACTTCAGTCTCGCTAGTAGGTCCGCATGGACTTCGACGTTTAGCTTGTTATCTCAGCTGCGATCTTGTGCCCTCGGCAGGGTCTTGTAGATAGCCAGGCTTCTCAACCTTTTCATTTGTAGTTGTCTACACTCAGACAAGTTAAGCTTCCGCTTGTGCTTGTTGCTTGTATGACTTGAATGCTGGGTCATCAGACACATGTTTGTAATATCTTGCTCTTCGGAGCCTAATGAATAAATACTTTGAGTTGTAGAGTTTTGTTGTGATGCCATGTTGTATTTGCACATGTCGAGCATATTGTGTGTATGACTTGAAATGCTTGGTATGTGTGGGATCCGACAACCTAGTTGTTTATCGTTGGTAGCCTCTCTTACCGGCAAATGTCTCCTAGTGCTTCCACTGAGCCATGGTAGCTTGCTACTGCTCCGGAACATCTAGGCTGGCCGACATGTCTCCTTCTTCGTTCCTGTGTCTGTCCCTTTGGGGAAATGTCACGCGGTGTCTACCGGAGTCCTGTTAGCCTGCTACATCCCGGATTCTCCGGAGTCCTGTTAGCCCAGCTGCTACAGCCCGGATTCACTCGCTGATGACCGACACGTTCGTTGTTGGGTCATGTATGCCTGTCCTTGTAAGTTAGTGCCACTTTGGGTTTACGACTAGTCATGTCGGCCCGGGTTCTTTGTCATATGGATGCTAGAGACACTATCATATACGTGAGCCAAAAGGCGCAAACGGTCCCAGGCCAGGTAAGGTGGCACCCGTGGGAATACAGTGCGTGAGGCCGCAAAGTGATATGATGTGTTACATGCTAGATCGGTGTGACTTAGGATCGGGGTCCTGACATATGTTCTATGAATCATTGAGATGTATAAAATTGCTAAACTTATTCTTTTCAAGTATTTTATGAAGCCGAGTTTAATGTGAATTTTCCACATGAACGCTGGACTAGCGTGTGAACATTTGGAATTTTCATTGTGGCCTCAGTTAACTACATGAACTACTGTAACAAGATACGTAGTTGCTTATATGTCAGACAGAAGAGTATCGATTGTTAGCTGGTCAATCGATAGCGAACTTTTCTAGTGTTGAAGCGAGCTGAGCCAATGTGTCGTGTTTTGCACAACTGCTTACAAGTGGGGTAGCACAAACAGTGTTTACAAGTACTTAACCAGCCTTACGTACCCTATGTATATGTCGGCTCACAGTTCTCGAACTAGTACTCTATTTCATCAAACACACACTGCTCGTATGATAAACCGTGACAACTTATGTCTTACCATGCCATATTACATGAAAAAACTAGTGAGGATGCATCTGTTTCAGCAACAATTACGATGGTTCTCACATGATTCACGGGCACACAAAAGTAGCAGTAGTTCCCATAGACGGATTCAAACAAAGTACTAGCCCCAGAGGGATCGATAATAGGCAAGGTTCGGATAATTAGTTACAATCCAAACTACTTTTAAACACTAGTTGGGCCAACTATTTCATGCCTCGATCTAATTTGGGTTGGACACAAGACGGACCTTTCCATGAACATCATCGAGGAAGTCTGGCAGCAGCACAATCCTGTCAACCTTCTTGAAGATAACCTTGTGGCCTTGCCACTCATAAACTTGTTTGTCGAGGCAAGCCACGTCATCTTCCTGCGTAAGCTTGACAAGAACAGTATGCCTCACAAACGAAGGAGTAGCTTTGAACTTCTTGTGCTTCAGTGCACCCTAGACAACACGCCTGACAACAGTGTGGCTGGAATACATCTCAACTTTGGTATAAGTGCAACAGGCTTCCAGGATCCAACAGCCTAAGAACTTAGTTTTCCCAGTGCGTATATTCAGGTCATATGCCTCATAGAGAGTGACATGTACAACCACACAATCCTTGTCTACATCAGGGCTCTAATTGAAATAGAAACGAATTCTAAATTACTTTCCAATATAAAAAACACAAGTTATTTAAACCACTATGTAGAGTCAAAAGTATGCATGACAGGCAAGGTAGCACGACATCGAAGCTAATAAAATTTTGCATTATTTATCACCACATACTTATATGAAAAACCACAATCGAGATCGGCAAAGAAGAAACTCACATTGGGCAGCTCAGCGGGGGGGACACATCCTCGAAGGGGGAAAACTACTCGGGCAGGGCCACGGGGGCTGTAACCTCAAATGGGGCATTGACCATCTCAGTAGTGGCCATGAGCGTATTTCGGGTCGGGTTGGTGGCGGCCTCCATCTTCTTGGAGCTCTCTGTCTCGTCGGGATCAGCCTCCCGCGTCTGCTGCAACATCGGCACATCTTTGCCTAGTTCACCTTGGTCCATCATGAAACTAACGAATAGGAGACAACTGAAAGGGAAACACCATCGCAATTGAGGATCGGTTACTGCTTTGCAAAAGTTCTTTTTTCTGAAAGAAAAATACCAACATCACGGATCCTCTTACCTTCCCTTCGTCGGGAGAGAAGAACAATGGCAGATGCGAGTGTTGGCTTTCTTGAAGACAGTGAGGGAGAAGGGGGTTAAGCGAAGAGTGAAATAATGTTTGCTTCGTCCGTCAAACTTAGACTACGGGGAGGTGAGATTTTGTGATATGACGGCTCGTTACTGCCACGCTATGACCGAGGTGACTCTCCGCCTGCATACCGCCTTCTAATTTGGTGGATGGCATTTGGGCACGTGCGCTACATGGCCCGCATGTCAGTGAACCAAAGTAAAACAGCATTCAGTAGCAGGAGACGTTTCGATGACCTTGGAGGAGCCAGAAGCGGTAGTGTATCCATTGTCCTAGTAGTAATTGTTTCTCTGGGTAGCTGTAGAGTGTCTCCACTGTACTAGTAGTAATTGTTTCTCTAGGTCCAAGACAAAAGATCCCATCCACCCTAGTAAATAATAAAATCAGTTCAAAAGCCCGTATATTTACCTAATGAGAGGCGCTACCCAGCACACCACCCCCAAAAAACTTGGGTGCTCTTCTTGCTCCTCACTCCCACCCACCTCACGTCAGCTCGCTCCACTCGTACCCCAAATTCCTCACCTCACTCCTATAGAAAACCCCAGTTCCCCTTCTTCCTCACTACTACAGAAAACCCCAGCTCCCCTTCTTCTTCACTCGCACTACAACTAGGGTCGTCATTCGTTACTCTGCTCAAATCCGTGAGCTCGGCGCGACGCCCTTGAGGAAAATGGAGTTGGCTGACCCTACCGCCAAGAAGATGAGGCTCCCGCCAGCGGCGACGCCTATTGTAGATTCCATGCCCGGCAACACGGGGAGAAGCGGCGAGCCCGCCCCCATCAGATCCCGGGAACCCGTAGAATGTCGGGTGGACCGCATCAGCGATCTCCCGGATGCCATCCTTGGGGGATCATCTCGCTTCTCCCCACCAAGGATTGCTACCGCACCCAAGTCCTCTCAACTTGGTGGCACCCTCTATGGCATGCCGCGCCCCTTAATCTCGACTGTCGTCAGCTATCTCTCTTTAATGATTTTGAACTCCCCGGAGCCATCATCTCCTCCCACCAAGGCTCCGTTCAAATCCTCTGCATCTCGGCATGCTACCTGAGCATGCCCTGCACGGTGGACGCCTGGCTGAAATCCCCTGATTTCATAGAACTACAGCTGCTTGAGTTCTACTATTCCCCCAGAAATCACATACCACATACCGAACGCCATGTACTTGTGCCCTGGGCACCGATGTCCATCTCGCGGTTTTCCTCCTCTCTCCACACCACCACCTTTGCTCTGTGCTACCTACCAGACAATCTGGTACTAAACCTTCGACTCCCATTTCTCAAAAACTTTCACTTGTGCGGGTTCATATGTCAGAGGCCTCATTGCACAGCATCATCCACTCCAGTTGCCCTGCCCTAGAGTGCTTGGTGCTCGTTTTCACGGTTAGAATCGGTTGTCTCAAAATAAAGTCGCCTAACCTTGTAAGAATTGGAATTTATTTTGATGGAAGGCGGCTCATCATCGAAGATGCCCCTTCACTTCACAGGTTGATCCTTGATTCTCGTTATTCACCGTCGGAAATAATTGTCGTATCTGCACCTAAACTGGAGACCTTGGGTGTAATACATGATCTATGTCCTCATTTCAAGATGGTGTTTGGCTCAACAGTTCTTCAGGTACTGCCTATTATCATCTACACTTGTAATCATAAGCTGCATTTAAAATTTCTGCACATAAGTTCTATATCATCTTGGAGTACATATTTTGTACTAATATTATGTTCCATGCTCAGTGAAGAGTTTGTCCATGAATAGCCTATCAATGGTGCTGGATTTTGTCAAGATCTTATATATATCCATATGAATAGTTTTGATATGAACAAGATTATTGGCTTGCGACAATGCTTTCCATGTCTGGAGAAGTTTTATATAAAGGTGATAATTTCATGCACATAGGAAGCCCGCATATAGTGTACAAGAATTAACCGTTCAGCTATTGCTCTTTCGACACTCTTTTTTTAGACCTTAACTGTTTTCAATCTTCATGTCTATTTAGGCAGCAGGATGGGGTAAGAAAGTTATAACCAATCCGTGGACTCGTAAGCACCGGATTTTCTCACTTCTCATGACATTCGATTGAACACAATAACGCTGGAACAATATGTAGCCAACCATGCAAACACTAGATTTGTCACATTCTTCCTACTGAATGCGAGGTTACTATTGTCCATGAGGCTTAAGTTTATCAGTAGCATGGTTTTGAGGGATGGGTATATCGAAGAGCAAAAAAAGGAGTTTCATGTGGACAAAAGGGCTTCTGAATGTGTCGGGCTACTATTTCCAACATCATGTGGTCATAACCAGTAAATTTTACGACCCAGGATGTTCATTCTATGGACCTGACCGATCCATTTGACTATGACTACCGAAAACAGTGCTGGAGTTAGTTTGTGTTGCCCTTTTCAATCTGGGTTTTGTCTAAACTTGATGAACAATTAACTCTCGTGCTTTTGTACAGTTCGTAAGCTGGAGTTAGATGTTGTTGCCCTTTTCAACTCGGTTGTGACTGTCATATTTTCTTTGAAACAAGGCAAATTGGTTGCCATTTGTTTAATTAAGAGAGAAATATGGTAACAAATCCCAACCAAGGGGAATAACATCACTCTCGTCGGTTGCTTAAGCTCAGTGTGCATTACAGAACCCAAGTGATTAGCCCCCACCAACACCCACAAACTTATTTTGAACTAGCACACCAAATGGGCTATAAATTTTCATAAGAAAGGCTGCATGGCCGTGACAGATTTGGATTCTGACATTTGGGACCCATGAGGAAAAAGCCTATCCAAGGTGATGTGTTTCATGAATGGATCAATGGTTGAGCATAATGGGCTAGCAATAACTTTCTTTAGCATTGATATTTTGAAAGACATGGTTGCTTGTTAGTATGCTTGAGTATTTATGTCTTCATGTCAAACTATAGACTATTGCTATGAATCATTCAAGTTCAAATGTCCATGCCACAAAAGAAAAGAGTATATGATGAATATGATAGGTAGCATTCCACATCAAAAATTCTGTTTTTATCATTTACCTACTCGAGGACGAGCAGAAATTAAGCTTGGGGATGCTAGATACGACTCCAACATATCTATAATTTTTTATTGTTCCATGCTATTATAGTATAAATCTTGGATGTTTTATATACACTTACAAGAAATTATATATCATTTTTTGGGACTAACCTATTAAATTAGTGCCCAGTGCGAGTTGTTGTTTTCTGCCTATTTTAGGTTTTCCAAAATATGAGTACCAAACGAAGTCCAAATGCCACACAAAAATTTGGTGATTTTTTTTCTGGACATAACTGACCCTGGAAGCTTCGGGAGGGGACGAGAAGATGGAGCAGCGGCCCACGAGGCACAAGGGTGCGCCCTGGTGGCTCGTGGGGCCCACTTGACTCCGTTTGACCTAACTCTACCTCTATAAATTCTCTAAACTCGTGAGATCCGTTAGTATGAAAAACAAATCATAAGCTTTAGGTACTGTTGTAAACCCGTTTGTATTTCTGGGCTCTTTTTTAGCCTATTTTTTTCATCACTTGGGACAATGCTCTAATAATGAAGGCTGATGATCATCACACTTCTATTTACTTACCACCCGAAATTACAACTCGATACTAGAACATAATATGACTCTATATGAATGCCTCTGGCAGTGTACTAGGATGTGCAACAATCTAGCGTAACATGAATAAAAATGATGAATGGTGGCTGAGCCACAAATACCATGTCAACTATATGATCATGCAAAGCAATATGACAATGATGATGTGTGTCATAATAAAACGAAACATGGAAGTTGCATGTCAGTATATCTCGAAATCGCTATGGAAATGCCATAATAGGTATGTATGGTGGATGTTTTGAGGAAGATATAAGGAGGCTTATGTGTGATAGAGCATATCATATCACAGGGTTTGGATGCATCGGCGAAGTTTGCACCACATCTCAAGGTGAGAAAGGGCAATCCATGGTACCGAAGAGGCTAGCAAATTGCGGAAAGGTGAGAGTGCGTATAATCCATGGACTCACATTAGTCATAAAGAACTCACAAACTTATTGCAGAAGTTTATTAGCCCTCGAAGTAAAGTACTACTACGCATGCCCCTAGGGATATAGATTGGTAGGAAAAGACCATTGCTCGTCCCTAACCGCTACTCATAAGGAAGACAATCAATAATAAATCATGCTCCAACTTCTTAGCATAACGGGAGACTATACGTGCATGCTTAGGGAATCATAAACCTTAACATCAGTATTCTTACTAAACCACAATTACTCACTAGCACAACCCACATATTACCACCTTTATATCGCAAAACTACTGCAAGGAACCAAACTTATCATATTCAGCGATCTACATGAAAGTTTTTATTATATCCCTCTTGAATACCTATCATATTAGGACCAAATTCATAACTTGTACTAATTGTCATTACTATTATGAACTCTCAAAAATGTATAAGTGAAGCATGAGAGTGTAACTATTTCTTTAAAATGTAACCACCTCTGTGCTCTAAAAGATATAAGTGAAGCACTAGAGAAAATGCCTAGCTCAAAAGATATAAGTGAAGCACATAGAGTATTCTAACAAATCACGAATAATGTTTGTCCCTCTCAAAAAGGTGTGTCCAGCAAAGATGATTGTGACAAACTAAAAAGCAAACAAAACAAAGAGTCATATAATACACGATGCTCCAAGCAAAACTCATATCATGTCATGAATAAAAATATAGTTCCAAGTAAAATTACCGATTGTTGGTAGAATAAAGAGGGGATGCCTTCCGGGGAATCCGCAAGCTTAGTTGCTTGGGAGTCCTTGAATATTACCTTGGGGTTCCTCGGGCATCCCCAAGCTTAGGCTCTTGCCACTCCTTATTCCTTCATCCATCGTGATCTCACACGAAACATGAAAACTTCAGCACACAAAACTCAACAAAACCCTCGTGAGATCCGTTAGCATAATAAAACAAATCACTACTTTAGGTACTGTTGCAAACCCATTCATATTTTATTATTTAATTATACCTACTATATTCTAACTTCACCATGGCCTATACCCCCTCGTGCAATCCATAGATTCATCAAAGCAAGCGAGCAAGGCAACAAAAACAGAATCTGTCAAAACCAGAATAGTATGTAGTAATTCGTACAATGACCATACTTCTGTAACTAAAAAAATTCTGAAAAATTAGGACAACGCGGACAATTTGTATATCAGTCATGTGTAAAAAAATCAAAATTGTATCATGCTCAAGCAAATTTTAACAATTCTGCTACTGGACGCAAAAGTTTCTATTTTTGCGTGGAATCAAAGCAACTATCATCCAAATCATCCCGAAAGCTTCCTTGGTACAAACACAAATTAGAACACACAAAAAACAACCATAATAGTAGAATAATTGTGTGCGCACAAATAAACAGATAACTATTGGGTTGTCTCCCAACAAGCTCTTTCTTTATAGCCATCAACATAGGCTTGAGATTTTATTGATGCTCACACGAAAGATAATAACTGAAACACAAAGAGAGCATCATAAAACATGTGAAAAACATATTTATGTCTAACAAACTTCCTATGCATAGGAATTTTATAAGAAAACAAATTATTAAGACAAGAAATATCTAGCATATGAAAGGATGGAGAAAAAACAATAACAATCTCAACATGAAGAGAGGTAATTTAGTAACATGAAGATTTCTACAACCATATTTTCCTCTCTCGTAATAATTACATTTAGGATCATAATCAAATTCAACAATATAGCTATCATATAAAATTTTCTCTCCATGATCCACATGCATAAAAGTTTTACAATCTCCCAAGGTAGTGGGATTAACATCAACTAAAGTCATGACCTCTCCAAACCAACTTTTAACATTATGGCAAACATTATTATCAATAACATATTCATCATGAGGCTTAAATAAATTTTCAACATCATAAGAAGCATGACCTCCCCAATAACGATCATTGCAATAATTAGTGGACATGACAAAATCATCATCCCCAAGCTTGTGGTTTTGCATACCATTAAAACAATTGACATCAATAGAATTTATAATAACATCATTGCAATCATGCTTTTCATTCAAGGAGCTATCGTGAATCACTTTATAAATTTCTTCTTCTAACACTTCATAACAATTTCAGATTCACGATCTTCAAGCAAAACTTCATAAAGATGATCTAGTGCACTCAGCACTAGCAATTGGTTCCACGTAATTGGATATTTTGAAAAGATTAGCAAGTGGATGAGGATCCATATGTCTTTAATTTTCCTAGTTCTTTTTCTGGTTTTTAGTGTATTGACATGAAGGCAAACAAAAAAAGCAAGCAAATGAGCAAACAAGCAAAAAGGCAAAAGAAAAATATTTTTGTGACAACGTTTTAGAAGTGGGGCAGATGAAAACGAGAGGCAAATGGCAAATAATGTAAATGCAAGGAGATGAAAGTTTTGTTGGAGATATGCCCTAGAGGCAATCATGCATGATGATATTTCATATGTGTTTATGAATAAAGATAGTCCTTGGACATTATCAATGATGTGTATCAACAAGTATGTGACTTGTTTGTGGGACTATGCATTGTATGATGATTGTCCTAAAAGGTCCCTAGTCGAAAGGGTTGTGTGGACGCGCAGCCGACTAGACTAGCATATGACACGGTCGATGGCTTGGTCTCACTAGCCATGGAGCATTGGATGCTAACTAGATAATATGGACTCCGAAGGATCTGGTTAGATTCGACATAGTCAGATCCGAGTTGAGAAAAGGTCCGAGTCAGACAGACCCAACTATGAGACACAGCGATATGTCATCTATGAGTCTCTAATACAACATACGTTCTATGTCCTAAGACCTGAGCTGGCGCATGTACTCGGGATGGTGGCGGACTTGCTTTCTGCCGACCAAACGCTACTCCGTGACTAGGTAGTTACAAAGGTAGGTTTCAGGCTTGTCGACACCCATGCTGCGACACATGGTCGAGCAAGATGGGAGTTGCCCCTCCGATCAGGAGAGATATACTCTACGCCCATCGTGTGATCCGACCAAGATAAGCATGGCCATGCGACAGGGATTATGACATAATCCGGTTAGTGGTCGACATCACTGGAACGAGAAAGAGGTTGGGCTAGCACAAGGATGAAAGACTCGCCTTGAGCCCGACAACATATATCGTGAGGCAAAGGGAATAGAAGTATGACATGTGGTACAGACCCAACCGGCTTCATTGTCTACTTGGTGGTCGGCACGCCTTGCTAGAGGCCGCTACCAACTGAGCAGGTCGGAGGTGATCTGACTTGCGACCAAGCCGACTTGAACCTAAGGGGTCGCGCGCTTAAGGGAAGGAACCTGTGAGGCCCGATCTGACTCCACGAGTTAGATGTCATCCTACTCGGACTCGGATCCCGATCGAACAGATTTTGGGCTTTAGGGTCCATGTGAGGCCCAAGTGTTGAGCCCATGATGGACACCTATATAAAGTGGGGGTGCGGCACACTCATTCGGTTGATCGATTCGGCACTATCACTAGGGTTTGCATGTGTTGCGAATAGACACCTCCACGTGCCGCCGGTTATGTGATCGTACCTAGAAGTCCGTCGCACGACGTTCCTCCTACACGCGTGGATACCGTTAGAGGCGGTGCACCTGCACCGCTCCGGCAAACCTGTACGAGGGACCCGACGACCGGTTGTTCGAGGGAGATCGGACGAGGAGGAGACGAACCACGCGGAAGCGCTGCCCCAACTCTTCTTCCGCTGCATGACACTGCCCGTCTAGTGGTAACAATCTACGATCCATTCCCGTAGCATGTTCCTGGTTGTTCTGCGCGTAGGAAAATTTTAATTTGCAGTCGACGCACCCTAACGTAGAACCCAACAAGTTTATGCATATGTACTTGAAAGATGTTGATGATGTCTCCCCGGCAACGGCGCCAGAAATTCTTCCTGCTACTTGTGAGCTACATTAGGATTTCCCCATAGAGGAGAGGATGATGCAGTACAGTAGAGATAAGTATTCTCTTCAATTAAGAACCAAGGTTATCAATCCAGTAGGAGAACCACGCAACACCTCGTTAACCACACCTGCACACAAAATAACAAATACTTGCACCCAACGCGAACAAGGGGTTGTCAATCCCTCGGCGTTTAATTGCAAGGATCAACTCTCGTACCGATAGGTCAATAAATAAAATACAAAATAAAGTAAAGAAAAAATTGCAGCAAGGTATTTTTGGATTTTCATATATGATAACAGTAGACTCGTGGCCATAGTTTTCACTAGAGGCTTCTCTCTTGAAAATAGCATACGGTGAGTAAACAAATTATAGTTGGGCAATTGATAGAAAAGCGAATAATCATGACGATATCCAAGGAAATGATCGTGTATATAGGCAGCACGTCCGAGACAAGTAGACCCACTCCTGCTTGCATCTACTACTATTACTCAACACATTGATCACGATCCAGCATGCATCTAGAGTATTAAGTTCATAAAGAATGGGGTAATGTCGTAAGCAAGATGGCATGATGTAGACAAAGTAAACTTACAAACTAATAAACTCCATCTTTTTATCTTTAATGGCAATGATACAAATATGTGTCATGTCCCTTTCTGCCGCTGGGATTGAGCACCGCAAGATCGAACCAATCACAAAGCACATTTCCTATTGCAAGAAAAATCAATCTAGTTGGCCAAACCAAATCAACGGATCGGAGATAAATGCAAAGCTATAATAATCATGCATAAAAGAGTTCAGAGAAGACTCAAATAATATTCATAGATAATCTAATCATAAACTCACAATTCATCGGATCACAACAAACGCACCGCAAAAATTGATTACATCGAATAGAACTCCAAGAGCATCTAGGAGAACATTGTACTGAAGATCAGAGAGAGAGAAGAATTAAGCCATATAGCTACTAACTATGGACCCGTAGGTCTGTGGTAAATTACACACACATCATCGGAAGGGCTGCAAGGTTGATGTAGAGCCCCTCCGTGATCGATTCCCTCTCCGACAGAGTACCGGAAAAGGCCGCCGGATGGGATCTCTCGAGAATAGGAACTTGAGGTGGTGGAAAAAGTATTTTGGGTGGGTCTCTGTTGGTTTCCCAGTTTTAGAGAATTTATAGAGGCGGAATAGGTCAAACGGAGCAAAGATGGGCCCATGAGGCACCTGGGCGCGCCCTGGTGGCGCGTGGCCACCTCCTTCGTCTTCTGAATCCCCTTCGGAGCTTCTAGTGTCTCTTTTGTCCAGAAAAAATCTCCAAAAAGTTTCATGGCATTTGGACTTTGTTTGGTACTGATATTCTGGAAAATCAAAAACAGACAAAAGTAGCAACTGGCACTGGGCACTAAGTTAATAGATTAGTCCCCAAAAAATGATGGATAATGGCATAATAATGCATATAAAACTTCCAAGATTGATACTATAATAGCATGGAACAATAAAAAATTATAGATATGTTGGAGACGTATCAATATGGTAGGTATTCAAGAGGGATATAATAAAAACGTTCATGTAGATCATTGAATGTGATAAGTTTGATTGCATGCAATAGTTTTGCAATATAAAGATGGTAATATGTGTGAGGTACTAGTGAATGATTGTGGTTTAGTAAGAATATTGGTGTGAAGGTTTGTGATTCCCGAAGTCATGATCACCGAATGGACGTGTACAATGATCCTAGAGATCAATGCTCACTAAACACACAGAAGCTGAATAACAAGAGTCTTACATCCATACATACCGGTATACACAAATTATGACCACTATGGTCAAGTCTTGAGTATATCAACGCAGCAGAAAATCTTTGTCAATAACTTGGACCCATGCCATCTGCCTTAACCCTATAGGCATTCTGACTGGGAAAGCATCCTAGCTCGGATGTTCTTCACCAAAGAACTCTTCATTAACTACCTATTCTTCCAAGCCTGGCCAAGTAAATAGCCAGGGACAAGCCAGTGAGTATGTTTGAATGTACTCGCAAGCAACCCAAGAGTGTTAACACAATAATTATGCAAGGCTCTACTACTAAATTGGCATTTTTGGCGTAAAGCTAGTTTTTCTCATGCAAGTATGATCAACACTTATTAAGGTCATGAATGCGTCTGCAACAAGTTTTATCAGGAGGTTATAGAATTAAAATCGAGGAAGAGTTATGAACAACTCATGCTCAAGCTCATCGTGACTTCCTCATGAATCACATCAACAATATTGCCAAACATTGTTGTTTTTTCAGAAACATATGGATATAGTCTAAGCAACACCACCCAACTGTCCTTGTCCACGGACACGGCTATTCTAATAGTTTGACACTCTACATAGGTTGCACACTTTACCCACAAGATCCGGGGAACTTCCGTGTCATCCACGACCCGCGGAACCTCAATTACCCGGGGTAAGCACCCGATCACTACCTTTCCCTAGCCGTGACTAACATAGAGTCCACTCGATTGGTAGCAGCCCCCGTGCCAAACATTGTCACATAAGAAATTTTGTGGAGCCACGCTCCCATATTCATCACATAACACAAGCACGACCCCATCCCGAGAGTGACCACGCCACTCCCGTCACTAGTA
Organism: Triticum aestivum; assembly: GCF_018294505.1. Lineage (NCBI taxonomy): Eukaryota > Viridiplantae > Streptophyta > Magnoliopsida > Poales > Poaceae > Triticum > Triticum aestivum. Next base: position 265,872,044 of record NC_057802.1, read on the forward strand.
ATGCGGGCATCCATGCTAGCACAAACTAGGTAATCAATAATGCCCTTTCCCATATAATGGTAGAGTGGTTGCGCATGTTTGGTTGGGACGGTCGACAATCTTAAATCTAATCCGTCCCTGGAAATAATAAATTCACCAAGCCTCAGTACACTACCTCTGTGACACCCTCGATTCAATCATATACTAATCATACATACAAATGTGTACGATCAAGATCAGTGACTCATGGAAGATATCACAACACAACTCTGGACACAAATTAAAATGATACAAGCTTTATATTACAAGCCAGGGGCCTCGAGGGCTCGATTACACAAGAGTCAGCAGAAGTAATAATATCTTAGTACAGACATAAGTTAAACAAGTTTGCCTTAAGAAGGCTAGCACAAATTAGCAACGATCGAAAACGCAAGGCCTCATTCCTGGGACCTCACAACTACTCCTCGAAGTCGAACTCCACGTAGAATCATCCTCGGGATCCTCTAGCTCCTTGACTCCACCATCTGGTTGCATCATCCAAGAAGAAAGAAAAGGGGGAAAAGGGGGGAGCAACGCAACTGTGAACTCATCCAAAGTACTCGCAAGCAAGGATCTACACTACATATGCATCGGTATCAATGAAATGGGTAGTATCTGTGGACTGAACTCCAGAATGCCATAATAAGAGGGGGAAGCTAGTCTTATTGAAGACTACGCTTCTGGCAGCCTCCATATTGAAGCATATAGAAGAGAGTAGCTGGTAAGTTAACCAAATATCATTGCATAGCATAATCCTACCTGACGATCCTCTCCTCGTCACCCTATGAGAGAGCGATCACAGAGTTGTCTCTAGAACTTATCTGGCTGTGTATTATTAAGTATCCGGTTCTAGTTGTTACGAGGTCGGAATAAAACTCCAGGTCGTCCTGTTACCGTGGACACGGCTATCGGAATAGATCAATCTTCCCTCTAGGGGTGCACCACATTACCCGGCACACTCGATCCCACTGGTCGGGCACACTTTCTTGGGTCATGTCCGGCCTTGGAAGATCAACACGTTGTAGCCCTACCTAGGCTTGACAGAGAGGTCAGCACACTGGTCTACATAATAAGCACGTAGGGGTCTTGGGCCCATCGCCCTTTGCACTCCTGCATGTTGTGTGGGCGGCCGGAAGCAAACCTAGTCCCCCAAATACAAGAGCAGGCATTCCAGTCCAATCCAGCGCGCGCCACTCAACCGCTGATGTCTGGTAAGCTGCGGCTGATACTACGACACCGGTTGCCCATATCTTGTCCCACATGGCGGTTAGTGCGTATAGCTCAATGACCAAGTCAGATCAAATACCCAATCTCGTTAAGCGTGATATTATGAAATAACCGCGGACGCCGACCAGGACCAGGCGCACCTATCTCCTAGGTGGTCACAACCTGCCCTGTCGCTCCGCCACAAAGATCCACTCAGAGGGTCGTCTGGAAATATGTCTTTCAGCCCGCAGCTCATGAATCACTTGCGGGTACTCTATGAGCTGACCCGACTTTAGTTACATCATGTATCATGTATAGTATGTATATAGTTTATACATGTGATTACCTCCCGAAGTTATCACGGCCTGATAGTGTAGCATAGCAGACGGACAAGAATGTAGGGCCACTGATGGAATACTAGCATCCTATACTAAGCATTTAGGATAGTAGGTAAAGGTATCAACAATTGTAGCAACATTGATAGGCTATGCAGCAGAATAGGAGCAATCAACAACAGTAGCAAACCTAATGCAAGAATAAGAGAGAAGAGAGTGGGAGATATCTGGTTGATCAAGGGGGGTTTGCTTTCCTGGTTGCTCTGGCAAGAAAGACGGGTCGTCAACACCGTAGTCGATCGGGGCAGCAGCAGTGGCGTCAGTCTCGAAGTCTAACGGAGAGAAAAGGGGTAAGAAACAATAAATAGAATGCAAATAGATGCATGACGATGCATGACATGGCAATAAACGGTGTTAGGTGTGTCCTAACGCGGTACTAGGCGATACTAGCGGAGGGGGAAAACATCCGGGAAAGTAGTCCCGGTGTTCGGCTTTTTCGGACAAACGTACCATAGGGGGAGGGTTGCATGTTCGCTATGCTAGGGACGTGTGATAGACGAACGGAGTGCGTATCCGGATTCGTCATGTTTTTCCAAGAAACTTTCATGTATAAAGTATTTTCATCCGAGTTACAGTTTATTTTATATTAATTTTCAAAGTTTTAAATGATTTTTTGGAATTATTATCATTTTCGAATTAAACTGAACAAATGCTAAGTGCACACAGGAATTCCTACCCAGCGTGTATGACAAGTGGGGGCAATGTGCAGAGTTGACTCGGTCAACATGTTGACTAGTCAAGGATGAACAGTACATGTGGGTCCCAATTATCACTCACTCATTTTATTTAACAATTTTTTAACTAATTTAATTAGTCTAATTAGTGGGTTTAGGCTAACTTAATTAGAGGAGCCCCTAATTAATAGGGGACGGCCCACATGGCAGTGGCACATGGCCAGTAGGGTGCTAGGCATGCACGGATGCATCCAAGGCGTCGGCGCCCACGCACAACAGCGACAGGGGCGGGGGAAGCAGGGCAAGGCCCCGGGCAGCAGGGGCCAGAGGGGAGCACGGCCTAGCGGAGGTGGCCAGAGGAGGGAACGACCGAGCAGAGGTCGGCTCGTGCGCGGGGTAGGGCATGCTGCAGCGTAGGGGAGCTCGACGGTAGCAACGGGCACGGCCGGCGCTGTGGGGCGCGTGAGCGGGGGAAGGACAGGGCGGCGCGAGCGCGGTGATGGTCCGGCCTCGCACAGGCGGGCGTGCACGGGTTGTGGCCGGGCGCGGCGAGGACGAGACGAGCGTTGGCGGGAGCGGCGCGGGGTGTGGCAGGGTCGCGGTGAGTCTGGCCGAACGCGAAGCTCCGAGCACGACGGTCTAAGGCAACGAATTCGACGGGGGGGAGGGGGGATCGTGCAGGGGCCTCACACAGATGCTCGGGGGCGGACGGGGCTGGTCGAGGACGAGCGGATCGACGACGGAAGGCGGCGGATGTCGTCGGGGAAGGAGGGAAGCGGGCGTCATCTTGGAGGCTTCCCGATCCATCCTAGTGTGCGTACTCGATGAAGACGACGACGACGAAGCTCAGGGAGAAGGGTGAGGAGGCGTTCCGGCGAAGGGAGAGCGGCGACGGTGGTCCGGGGCGACACCGGGCAGTGGCCTCGGGGCGATGGGATTGGGGCGCCATTTGCCCCCGAACAGATCCACGCGGGGGGGGGGGGAGAGGTCGAGGGAGTGGGGGGGGGGTAGTGGGGGGTGTGCGCTAGGGTTTGGTGGGGGAGTGGGATTAAGGGGCATCGGCTGGGCCGGCTTGGTGGCTTGCTGGCCCGAGGCTCAGTCGGGGGGGTTGGTTTCCTTTTTCCTGTTTTTTATTTTATTTTTTATTTGTTTTTTTATTTTGTTTTATAATATATATAAATAGTACCTAAATTAGTGTTTCAAAATATCCCACAGCCACAAAAAAGTTTAGTGACTAAATAAAGTAGTTTAATATTTTTTATTATTTAAAAGCATTTAATTAATAGCTTTGGCCCCTATTTTATTTATTTCCGAGTATTTAAACATTTCATAAAATGTGGTTTCTCCGCCATAATTAACTATGCATTATTTGTCACATTTAGCACATTTTAGTTTTAATGTTTGAAAACTTTTGTTGTTTGCCTTTATTTTAAATTTGAATCGTTTTTGAACCATCGCGAGATCAACAACAGTAATCGTGGCGGCGTGGCATCGTTAGCAAAGAATTACTATATCTTAATTATTCGGGCGTTACAATTCTCCTCCACTACAAGAAATCTCGTCCCGAGATTTAAGGGGTGGAGTAAGGGGGAAAGACTAGGTTTTGAAATTCTAACGATTCTTCTCGGTCTTGGTTGCTCTTCTCAACGAGGTCGATCCACTACGTTGATGTCTTCATCTCTCTACTTTAGGTCATCATGATGAAATCGGCATCCTTCCTTCGGGGTATTTATTTTACTTACGAATAGGTAAGGGGTGGCTTGATAATGGTAGGATGCTGTAAGGGTTAATCATCTGGGGGAAATCCCATGAACGAGCACATGATTATCTCTCGAGTTGAACAAATAAAACATGTCGAGAGGAAAGTAAGAAGGCATAGTAAGAAGTTTCAAATGGTAGACAATCATTCAACGTTTGAAACAAAATGTGAAAGGGGGTCCAGAGCAACGAGAATAAGTATTGCGTGTGATACCAGAGTAGATCACTACAAAGTGGCCCATGAATTACATACGAAATCAAGCGCGAGGAACAACTTTGGCAACAAGGGTGTACATGAGAGTCGGGTTTTGATCCTGTGGAACTGTGGGTTATGGCCCACCATGTGGGTTAAAGTAGAAAGAGCGGTGACATCTTGCACGGTCATGATTCCAAGGCAGGTCAGAGCATAGCATGTCAGTTATGTTGGCACCAACGTCGGTACGAAGGGCGAGGGACGAAGAGAACCATTTTCCTGCTTGTTGTAACGAGGGGGACCAATAGGCAAAGTTCTCGTCCATCGGTGGCTACCGGAATGTCGTTAACATTAGTAATAGGGTCTTGCTGACAGAATTGTACACCGAGGTGTTTACATAAGCAGGAGAATATTACTGCTTAGATAATATAGATCACAAGAAAGGTTAAACCAAACAATGAAAAGGAAAATATGATTATCAGATTAAACATAACAATGGAAAGGAAAATGTGTTTAAACACATATTTCAGGTGTATATCCTTCCCAAGGGCAAGCAGAGCGTGATACCCTTTAGGTAAGGGGAGAGAAATTTCATGACATTACCCATACAACGGTGTTTGGATAATTGATAAGGAAAATTTAGCATTATGCTTCAAACGTTCTTATTGAAGATCGGAGTACCACAGACATGCTTCAAGATAGCATTGACATGGTCTTCAAGCAAAGGTCAGACTTTGGATACATAAAGGATCCATCAGGAACAACTTATAGAATAAGTCTTACAATTTCCTCATGGAAGAATGGCTAACCTTGATAAAACAGAAACTATAACAATAGGTCCTCCAGCTAGGTGTGCTAGGCATGACATCACCTTTCCGGGTCATATAAAGGCCAATGTTATAACTCTTGGAAATATCTTCCAACCATCATATCTGACCAAGATTCAGATCTATTTGGTGTCAAGATAACTCAGACTCAGGATGCCTGATAAGGAATGGGTGCAACACAATTTGACGAGATGACTTTGCAAGATTCTCAAGAAATGAACTATGGAAGCAAGTTCCGAATCATGAGTTCGGCATTAAACCAAGGGGAGGATGAGGAGGTGGCTGATGAACTCAGTGACAATTCATCAAGATTTCTGAAAGATGGATTTCCACAGTTACGTGAACAAGGAGATAACATTTGTCAAATCAAATGATATAATGAGGTATACTCGAGGAAAACATACTCAATTAAACATTGGTTGAAACGTGCACCCGAAATATTGGCTTAGGTAGCATGATCAATATTAGAATGGTGATTCGATAACCAATGGTCTAAGAATGAAGTGTTGGCCATTAACTTGAAAGCAATAGGGGTGCTAGAAGTTTTGAATTCGCACATCATAGTTCAATTGTCGGTTTTCCGGTTAAAAACAACACGGGGACCAAGGAATGAATGGAGACGGCAAGAAGTATCACTTGTATCAAGAATTCTTACGAGGTGGTGAAATTCTAACAACATTCTTGACATAAAAGACGGTAATGCTCCAAGGTAAAGAAGAACAAATGTTGGACAGCAAGGAACTCAAGGTATAACACAAAACACAAACAAGTTTGTGTTGGAAAGAAGGCAAGGAAGTAGTCGATGATAACACAAATTACCGGGGGACAAGGATGGTAATCCCCATCAGAAATTCGATTGATATCCTGGAAGAGCTTAGATTGTTGATGATGATCACGACACAATTGTCGAGAGATTTCATGAAGATGTAATTGATCAGCGATGACATCAAGTCAAAGGAATGATGAAGCAAAAGGTTACTATAACCAAGGGTACGACACAAACTTGAAATCAAGCTTGTTTGTTCGAGGTGGAATGATAAGACAAGGAAATCGACGTAGGCCTAGCTTATCATCGAAAGTTGTGCACCGAGAATAAGGACCAGGTAGCACTGTTAAATTTAGCACGATAATGATATAGCCGACCAGGCTAGGAATGACCTAAAGGATTATTAAACTCATAAGCAACAAAAATTACTTAGTTATTGAATTGGAGTGCAGAATCGATTCAGTTATCGATGTCCTCAAGTGACTAACAACTCAGAACCTAGGAAAATTTGGAATCGGTGAGAAATAATACTTGATGAAGGCTCACAATATGCAACATGGTTTGGTGATATTATCGAGATATCAGAGGGTAATGCTCGAAGGTAGAGCTGGATAGAGGTTGGACAAGTGTATTGATCTGTAGAAGACAAGTACTTTAACTTGGTTGAGAAATGAAATCAAAGGAGAACAATATGGTCGGAACCATGATTGCAAAGGATCAATTCACAGATACCAGATGATACTTTATCAAGGAAATAGTTATTATTACAAGAAGCTTCCATGATAGGATCTACATCGTGCCCATGGGCATGAACACAAAGTTCAAGGTTGATTCCAACTTCTTCAATGCCTAACCTTTCATTCACTTCTCATCTTTGAAGGAGTTGTAGTGTTGAAATTTTATCTGGCACAACACCAGTAAAGTATGAATCGTAGAAGTTGCCGGGTTCACATGGATTAGAAAAGGGCATAGGTTCAACCCATCGGGGCATCTTAGAAACATATACCACAAGCTTCGAGAGTAATTATCTCCAGCTCGAAAGGAGAGCATGGTTGGCCAAATTAGAGAATAGGATTTACCAATGGCATTATGTATGAGGGAAAGAACTTCTCGAGGTTTTTGTAAACGAAGGTGACTGTTGGATGATAAATTCAACGAAGGATTTGACGGTCCATAACGGAGCTGATGTGCGCACCGACACACAATCAGAGGAAGAAACAATGCAAAGGCATTGGATTATAGAAACAGTTGACTAATTCAAATCTCAAAAGCAAAGGAATTATGATTTCCAAATCAAGGGATCAGGAGCAAGCGCTCTGATTATGGATAAGTTGAGTAGGCTTATGGGTCAATCAATGGCAATTTGATTGGTCGAGATCCAGCTCATGTTTAAAATGGCTTCTGAGCCGGAAGTATGAATTATAGGATCTGATTGAGGATTGTGAACATTCGCAACATATTGAATCAAGGGACTCGATATGATAGTGACAAAGGATGTCAACAGAGATTACTAGAAACATGGAATTAAATATAATGCAAGAAGGCAAGGAATTTGGGAGCAATAGGCTGCTGAGGATTTTCAGAAAATCAAATAGTATTTCGAAGAATTTTCTGAAACACATGAACAACTAGGAATGAACAAATCCTCGATAAGTGTGAGGAATTAATCATAGGGATATTCATGCAGCAAAGATCTATAAGACAATGGCACAAGGGGTTCTTAAAAAGTCAGAGAATAATTCGATGCATCTGGTAATAACAAGAGCAACTGGGAACGAAAGTAAAAACAGATAGGTGCATATAATTATCCATAGGGATAACGGTTGTAGGGAATTGCGAAAGCAACGGGCACAAGGTCTCGAGTGAACACCGGAGAGTATCTTCAGAATCTTCTGGTGCAGCAGGCGATCATCTGGACTGAAGGGGCTCTCCGGGAGAAAGTATTATCGAGAACCTAGAGTCAGAATTAGTAAAATCATTTAACCCGAATAGTAGGTATATCAGAGTCTCGGAGTACAGACGAGGAGTAAAAGATCCTAATACCACCCAATGGCGATGTGGACCCGTAACACACCCAGCCATGTTAGTAAAAGTTTAGCAATGTCTAGACTCGACTTCGGCCAAGGAGTGTGGAAGCAATAATTTCTGAGTACAGACATAAGTTAAACAAGTTTGCCTTAAGAAGGCTAGCACAAATTAGCAACGATCGAAAAGGCAAGGCCTCCTGCCTGGGACCTCCTAACTACTCCTCGAAGTCGAACTCCATGTAGAATCGTCCTCGGGGTCCTCTGGCTCCTGGACTCCAGCATCTGGTTGCACCATCCGAGAAGAAGGAAAAGGGGGAGGAAGGGGGAGCAAAGCAACTGTGAGTACTCATCCAAAGTACTCGCAAGCAAGGATCTACACTACATATGCATCGGTATCAATGAAATGGGTAGTATCTGTGGACCGAACTGCAGAATGCCAGAATAAGAGGGGGGAAGCTAGTCGTATCGAAGACTATGCTTCTGGCAGCCTCCATCTTGAAGCATATAGAAGAGAGTAGCTGGTAAGTTAACCAAGTATCATCGCAAAGCATAATCCTACCCAACGACCCTCTCCTCATCACCCTATGAGAGAGCGATCACCGAGTTGTCTCTAGAACTTATCTAGGTGTGTTTTATTAAGTATCTGGTTCTAGTTATAATGAGGTCCGAATACAACTCCAGGTCATCATGTTGCCGTGGACACGGCTATTCGAATAGATCAATCTTCCCTGCAGGGGTGCACCACATTACCCGACATGCTCGATCCCTCTGGCCAGGCACACTTTCTTGGGTCATGTCCGGCCTCGGAAGATCAACACGTCGCAACCCTACCTAGGCTTAAAGGAGAGGTCAGCACGCCGGTCTACATCCTAAGCACGCAGGGGTCTTGGGCCCATCGCCCTTTGCACTCCTGCATGTAGCGTGGGCGGGCGGAAGCAGACCTAGCCCCCCTAATACAAGAGCAGGCATTCCAGTCCAATCCGGAGTGCGCCGCTCAACCGCTGATGTCTCGTAAGCTTCAGTTGATACTACGACGCCGGTTGCCCATATCTTATCCAACGTGGCGGTTACTACGTATAGGTCAACGACCAACTCAGATCAAATACCCAATCTCGTTAAGCGTGTTATTATGAAATAACCGCGAACGCCGACCAGGACCAGGCCCACCTGTCTCCTAGGTGGTCACAACCTGCCCTGTCGCTCTGCCACAAAGATCCACTCAGAGGGCCGTCGAGAAATATGTCCTTTCAGCCCCTAGTCCGTGAATCACTTGCGGGTACTCTATGAGCAGACCCGACTTTAATTAGGGGGCGTAATTAACAAGGGCCGGCCCACATGGCAGTGGCACATGGCCAGTAGGGCCTGTGCTTTTTTTTTGAACCGGGCTAATCCCCTTTCCATTAAAGATATAACGAAAATACAGCCGAATCCAAGTCCACACCAAAGGGAAAGGGAAAAGGTGAGTTCAAGCACTTCAAGGAAACCCGTAGTGAGCGCTCGCAATCAAAACACCCACTATGAGGCAAAAACCCTGAAGCACCATCAACACGCAACAAACAGTAACAAGTTCAGGTACCATCACAGCCTACATAGAGGCAACATACTATGAAAAGCAGACCAAAATGAAACTACTAAGGTCTACAGGTGGAGCACACGGGAAACACCGCGACTTCATTCCGGTTCCAGCGAGCTGAATGCTAGAGATGCGGTGACTTGGCGAATCACTCCATGATATCACCAACGTACGCGATCGCGCAGAGTCTCATCATCTCCTTGGCATTTTCCTTCAGCAGCATTGTGCCACGCTTCAGCTCGTTCTCCCTTCGCCTTTCAGGAGACCTGCCCAGTAAGATAAATGCACACAAGTAGTGAAAACAATCTCAAAAGAATATGACATTTCATTAAATTCAAAAGTAGCTTGGTTTTTGTGATTCCAAATAGCCCAGCATATGGCCGCTAACCCCATCGTGAAATATCGCTCCCCCTGAGGGAGGAAAACATAGCACTAAGAGTAAAACTGACACAGATTGTTGGGACATAAATCTATACCAAGCAGCGCCCCAACTGTGCGCCAGGCTATCCTTGCCACAGGGCAAAGAAAGAACAAGTGCAGGTATGTTTCTATACAGTCACCAAAAGAACAGCGAGGGTTGCCAGCCCAGTTTCTGCGCTTCATAACATGTCTGGTTATAATAGCATCTTGAAAAAGTTGCCAGGGGAAAATCTGGATTTTGACAGGCAATTTAGCCTTCCAAATCCATTTGTAGTCATAGCCAACCATGTCTTTCTCTAAGTAGGAGTATACAGACTTAGTTGTGTATTTGCATTTGGGACCAAAAGCACATACGATCTCATATTGACCAGTTGAGGTTTCAAGACTGTCAATGATATTCTTGGCCCCCCTCATATTTGCGGGTCAGATCTGCATTCAATCTGCGCCTAAAAATCTCTCCGCTGATGCAGTTCCTAAATTGGACAATCATGTTATCCTGATAGTTGGCAATGCTAAACAGTTCTGGGTAAGCAAGACATAAAGGTGGATGAGTGCCAATAGGGTCATGCCATACTCTAGCAATATTCCCAGTATTGAAAGTCACTTTCCTCCTAGCCATATATACTTCCTTAACTTTGAGCGGGGTTTTCCAAACAGGAGGATCATTAAACTTTGCTTTAACACTAGCCACAGAATTATTCCTCAAGTATTCGCTCTTACCACGTCTTGCCAGAGCCCCTCCCCTGTATCTAGCTTCCACCACCATTTTGCTAAAAGAGAAATGTTCTGTTTGTGAAGGTCTTTGATGCCTAGACCTCCTTTATTCTTAGATCGACACACCAGTGTCCACTTTAACCAGATAGTACCGCTTTTTGCCCATCCATCCACAACAAAAGAATTTATGACGATACGTGTCTAGTCTCTCAATAAAGGTTTTAGAAAGCAAGAACATCGACATATAGTAGTATGTGATGCTCGATAAGGATGAATTCAACAAGGTCAATCTCCCACTAGACAAGGCAGAGTTGCTGATCCAGGAGTCACAAGATTTTAGATATCGAACAGCAACATAATCCCAGTCAGAATTCCACAGGGAAGAGTAACTAACCGGCACTCCAAGGTATTTCATAGGGAAGTGCCCTATCTGACAACCAAACAAATCGGCATATTTTTTAAGGACAGTATCATCCCCACCCACATACATCACCTCACTTTTTAGGAAATTGATTTTTAGGCAAGACATTAATATAAACAGATATAACAAAATCTTAAGATTGACCACTTTGTCAATATCATCTTCAATGCAGAGAACCGTGTCATCTGCGTATTGCAAAACAAGTAGGGCCTGTGCTGGGCACGCACGGACGCAGCCAAGGCACCGGCGGCCACGCACAACAGCGACAAGGGCGGGGGAAGCAGGGCGAGGCCCCGGGCAGCGGGGGCCAGAGGGGAGCACGGCCTGGCGGAGGTCGGCTCGTGCACGGGCGGGGCATGCTGTGGCGCAGGGGAGCTCGACGGTAGCAGCGGGTGCGGCTGGCGCTATGGGGCGCGTGAGCGGGGGAAGGATAGGGCGGCGTGAGCGCGGTGTCGGCCCGGCCTCGCACAGGCGGGCGCGCACAGGTTGTCGCCGGGCGCGGCCAGGACGAGATGAGCGCTGGCGGGAGCGGCGCGGGGTGTGGCAGGGTCGTGGTGAGCGTGGGCAAATGCGAAGCTCCAAGCACGACGATCTAAGGCAACAAATTCGACGGCGGGGGGGGGAGGGGGAATTGCGTGGGGGCCTCACAGAGATGCTTGAGGCGGCCGAGGCTGGTCGAGGACGAGCGGATCGACGACGGAAGGCGGTGGACGTCGTCGGGGAAGGAGGGAAGCGGCGTCGTCTCGGAGGCTTCCCGATCCATCCCAGTGTGCGTGCTCGATGAAGGCGATGACGACGGAGCTCCGGGAGAAGGGTGAGGAGGCGTTTCGGCGAGGGGCGAGCGGCGATGGCGGTCTGGGGAGGCACCGGGCGGCAGCGGAGCGATGGGATCGGGGCGCCGTTTGCCACCGACCAGATCCACGTGGGCGGGGGCGGGAGAGAGAGGTAGGGGAGTGGGTATGGGGGGTGTGCGCTAGGGTTTGGTGGGGAAGTGGGATTAAGGGGGCGTCGGCTGGGCCAGCTTGGCGGCCTGCTGGGCCGAGGCCCAGTCAGGGGGTTGGTTTCCTTTTTCCTTTTTTGTTTTATTTTTTTTAATAGTTTTCTATTTTATTTTATACATATTTTTGTTTTATAATATATATAAATAGTACCTAAATTAGTGTTTCATAATATCCCACTACCACAAAAAGTTTAGTGACTAAATAAAGTAGTTTAATAGTTTTTTATTATTTAAAAGCATTTAATTAATAGCTTTGGCCCCTGTTTTATTTATTTCTGAGTATTTAAACATTTTATAAAAATGTGATTTCTCCACCATAATTAACTATGCATTATTTGGCAGATTTAGCATATTTTAGTTTTAATGTTTGAAAACTTTTATTGTTTGCCTTTATTTTAAATTTGAATTTGAATCGTTTTTGAACCATCGCGAGATCAGCAAAAGTAATCATGGTGACGTGGCATCATTAGCAGGGAATTACTATAGCTTAATTATCCGGCCGTTACAACCTCTCCATTAAGTAGTGACCTAGCTCAACATCATCTCCCAGGGGCATCGGTGGCAACCACTGGGACTTTCGAAAGTACGTCAAGCCACACTTGTTTCTTTCAATGCATAACCCTACCCCGTTTGCGTAGCCAACTACTATAGCATATATCTACTTTCCACCAACACGACTCTAAGCAAGGGTAGAGTCATGACCAATGCAAGTATCAACAGAGTATGCAATGGAGGCAAGCCTAGCAAGGTTGCCATTCAAGATATCATGCATTCAATGAAACAACGGGAAATGCTATTATGATGTAAAATGGTTCATCATGGTCAAAGGGATGCTTGCCTGGCTCAACAAAGTCCTCGGGGTCTTCAAATGTCTCTGGTCCAACTCCTTCGTCAACGTCGTAATCTAACGTCGCAAAATAATGGCACACAATAAGGCAATAGCACAAAACAGAAAAATAAAAGTGATCATAAAAATGTCAACTTATTTTTGATAAATAATGGAGTGAAAACTAAGAATGCATAAATTCTTAGTTTTGGAATTGGAGCTATAGAATCAGAGATATGGATTTTTAGAGGTGGATTTAAATGCTCAAATTTGAATTTAAATTTGAACAGTACAGAAAGGTGTGATGGATTTGCATGAAAGTTACATCATTAAATAGGTGTGATTTTTAGAAGAATTTAGGAGTTGGAATTACCTTATTTGGACAAATATTTATCTCTGTGGAATTTTTCCAAGTTTCAGAAATAAAGAAAAAGAGAAAAGGAAAGGTGCATACGGGCTGTTTTGGCCACAGTGCAGCAGGCCCAGAGGGGATCCAGCCGGCGCAAGGCTGCCACGTCGAAGGCGTAAAGGCAAAATACACCTTCAACTAACGTAGCGAACCGGTATGCGTGCGCTTGTGTTTTAAAACTGACGAGTGGGGCCCACCCGTCAAAATAAGAGGCTGACCGACGGGCCCCACGGCCGTCGTCGTCAACCTTGGGACAGAGGGGGCGGAGAGCTCACCTACGGCGCTGTGCTCGACGGTGAGGCGATCTGAGGGCACCGGGAGCTTAGGGAGGAGTCTCCATTCGAGTGGAGGTGGGGGTGGTCGCCGGCGACGAGGAAGCCGAGCGGCGGCGCTACGGGAGGAGGTCGCTCCGGTCGATTTAGGCTGCAATAGAATGGGGCAAACAGAGGGGAAACAGTCAGGGAGGTGCGGCCGTTCAAGATCGAGAGAGAGAAGAGGCGGAGAGGGCCTATACCTTGAGATCGACGGTGATCCGAGGCGGTAAAGCTCGAGCTTGATCTTGAGCTTGGGCCTCTCTGAGGATGAATGGATGGTGCAGGCGGTTGATAGGGAGTTGGAGAGGGCGAGCGGTGGAGAGAACGGGGTCCGAGTGGTCTTAAATAGTCGTTTTGTGGTTCACCGTGGACCCGTGCGCCGACAAGGTTGCAGTTGAGGCTGGAGGCCATGGGAGCTTTCAGGAGTGTGTCTGGGGCGTTTGTGGAGGTGGTCTACGACGAGGGGGGGGAGAGAGCGGGAGAGTGCCAGGGGCATCGAGCGTGTGAGCTCGTTCATTGGAGCTCTCGGGCGGCCGCTGCGCGTGTGGAGGGAGGCAGCAGGAGGAAGAAAGAGAAGGGGGATAGGGGCTTAGCGTGTTGTGGACGCCGAGGGTCTCCGGCAGGCGTGCGAGGGAGGCCCGAGGTCGTCGGGTGGCTCGGGCAGAGGGCGATTACAGTGCAAGGGTGCATTGTAGCGTGCTCCAAAGCATGCCTTTGGCCGGCATGGCCATTTTAAAAGGTCCGGGGCATGTCCACTTGTGTCCTGGAGCTTCCTTGGATGCTCTAGAGTGGTTAGGAGCTAGGTAGGGTGTTGTATATAGAAATGGGAGAGAGAGAGGAGTGTTTCCATGGGTGAACAGAGAGAGAAAGAGATGGGTTTTACCCCAAAATAATTGAGTTATTGAAGGAGGAGAGTTACTAGAGGTGGGAGGTAATCAGGGGCAGCTGTGGTAAAAATTTGAGCTGATGGAGAATAGTGGAAGTGGTCAAAATGGTGATTCTAGTAAAATGGCAGAAGGTGTTTGATGATGCTTTGGGCTAGTAAAAAAATATCCTGGATAATATATTTAGCAGGAGTGAGTAGTAGGACCAAATGAGCTTGATCACAAGTTTTGAGCTCATTTAGAGAACCTTGTCAATGTAACTTTGGCAAACCCTAGAAATCAACAGAAATGGGTTTTCCAAGATTTAGTCATTCAAATCTATTCTCCTTGATGTAGTATCATCATTTTGTGCTTAGAGAATGTCCACAAAAATTGATATCAAAAGGTGACAACTGGCAATGTAGAGTTGCTCAAATTTGGATCTGGTCAGATGGATTTTGGGCACTTTTGTAAACCGAAACTATTTTTATTGGGATGAAAATTTTCAAGATCATCACATTAGGCATATGTGACTTGCTAGAATTTTCCTGGATTTATTTGACAATATTTCTTACAGAAATATTTCAAATGGTTGAAATATGCAGAAATTGTTTTGCAGGGTTTTGTCCAATATTTTGAACATGAACATGTGTTGAAACTCGTATATATGGAAAATATATGTCCACTGAGTTTCCCCAAATTTTATTAAATACTTTTGAAACTTTAAAATAATTTTGACCAATTAAAGACCATTTCTGGCCTTATGAAAAAGCCTTTAAATAAAATAGCAAAATAACTTTTAAAATAATATTTTTTTGGTTTTAGGGAGTCGTATATCTAATAGGATTCAAATATAATTTTTGAGAGATTTTTCACATCCCAAATTAACTACGTGTAGTTCAAGCCTTAACTCAGGGGTTTTTGGAAAACCTAATTTAGAAAATACTTTTTGGCCAAATTAATTTTGCAATAAAATACTATTTTGTCCTATACACATGGTATGAACATTGGGCAAAGTTTTGGATCAAGGAGAAGGAGTATAACAGTTGGAGGATTTATTTGATTTAAGAGCACTTGAAAACAATAGAAACGGAACTCCAAATCAATGGCAAATCAACACAAAAGTTTTTGTTGAATCCAATTCTTATGCTTGATTAACCCTTAGTGTTGTGTCATGAAAATTAGGGTGTGACAGACCTACCCCCCTTACAAGAATCTTGTCCCTGATATTCCCTAACTAGGCGCGGAAAGGAACACGGAAACTTGGTGTGGGGTAGTCTTCACGCTCCTATGTGGCTCCTTCTTCAGTGTGGTTGCTCCACTGAAGCTTGAAGTACTTGATGGTGTGGCTTCGTGCATGATGTTCTGCTTGATCCAGGTTGCAAATGGGTCTCTTGCGATAGGTCAGATCGGGTTGGAGGTCAATGGCTCGGTGATCGATGTCTTTCTAGAGATCGGGCTTGTCAAGAAGTTCGAAACACTTCCGAAGTTGTGACACATGGATAACGTTGTGCACATCGGATAACTCAGGTGGCAATTCCCGCTGGTAACCATCTTCTGGTCGTCTTGTAGTGATATCGAAGGGGTTGATAAATCTTGGTGTGAGCTTCCCTTTAACATGGAAATGATTGGTTCTTCTGAGAGGAGTGGCTCGCAAATACACATGGTCTTCGACGTGGAAGTTTACTTCTTGACGATGGTGGTTGGTATAGTTCTTCATCCTTGACATGGAGGTCTTCAGATGTTCTCTGACCAGCTGAATGGTTCTTCTTTCGCCTTAGGGTAGACAAGTATGTCACCAAATAAGACGACAGCCAATTTATCCAAGTACTCCATGAAGACTTTGTTCACGAGGTACATAAAGTAGGCTGGGGCATTGGTGGTGGTCATGATTGAGTGTTGGCCAAGGTCTTCTCGACCTAGAGTCAAGGCCCAAGTTCATGATCCGACCATGTTGTGGCTTGGTAGGGCTTAAGGGTTTCAAGGATTCTAGGGTGCGAGTGAGCGTTTATCATCTTATCCTTAAGCACAGTTTTTGAGATGCCAATTGTTCTATCTAGTCCTCTAAACAAATCACCTTATACCACCGAAATCATCATTTCATATAGTTCAACTTCAATCATCACTCATGCTATTCATATCCTCATGAGTCCCGAGAGGAGGTCTAACAAAATCATACATGTCAACTATTCCCAAACTCATATGCATGGTTATCCTCATGTAAAATCCATACAAGTTGCTAAGCTTGAACTAAACATCACAATCCATGTACTCAGTTTATCCATCCAGGGTCCATGATAGTGCATCTATATCCTAAGGAAACACGTTGTATACCGATCCAAGATCTTGTTTCCTTCCTATGAATCAAATCCAATGGTCCATTAACTTTACCAATACTACATGATCCATTAATTCTACAAATCCAATATCTATGGTGTTCCACATAATCTTCTAGAGTTCTTATAGTTCCCAAATTCTAGAAAGAACTACCTTATCACAACATATCCACAAATTTCCATTATCATGGTCAAGTAAACTCCAAGGATAGGAGCACATAGATCCTTGAAAACAACCCAATATCCCTAGTTTATTATCCACCGAGAAACATGGTATCATGATCGAGGTCATCAGTCTAAATCCAATTTTACCCCGAACCATGTAGACTTACTCGGCATCTATACTCCACTAGGATCACCTATTTAATCCTAATCGCATGTCCTAGAGAATTCCTACATGTTTCCCCCAAGTCATTATCGTAATGTCAACTATCTACTATCAATATCCCCTGGCTAAGTCAAATCCTTATACTTCCAAGAATTACAGCTTGCGATCATAATTTGTCCTACTAAATCCAATTTACCCAAGGTTAATGAAAGTTATGCTACTCTATTAACTGATCCCACCAAGTTTATCATGAAAGCCTCATAATCCAGCAAAGAGTCTCAAATATTCCTCAAGGTACCTATTATAGCCTCGACAAATCATTAGCCCACTAATCATGTACCCTCAAAATGATCTTCCCTATGGCATCATTAGTTCTGGTGCTATCTTAGGATGATAATGTGCTAGTTAACTATGCCCACTAGTCCCATAATGAACCCAGTGATGACCAAAGGTTACTGAGGCTTAACTGGTTCTCTTGCAACCCTGTAGGTTAAGCACATGGCTAAGGATTCGAGCTGGGGGTATCTCGTGAAGTCTCGAAGGGCCTAGGGATGGGTTTCCAGTCTTGAGGGGTAAACATACGGGGTTGCACTTGGTCGAGGAGGCTGTAGCAAAAGTTTCAGTGCTAGTTGGTCGCCGAGGTAGAATCCTTGGTGCATCTTGTCTTGCTGGTCTTCAGTTGGTGAGAGAGATGAGAGGGAGAAGTAGCATAGAGGGGGTGCCTAAAGGGGTGGTATAGTGCAAATGAAATCAAACAAGTTTCGTAAAGGCCACACACATATTCATTAAGATAAGATAGGTGATATAGTCGCGTACATGTTTCCTAGGGCAAAAGTGCAACTTATATCGAAACACAAACAGAAAAGAACAAGCAACACACAATGTGGTTTCATTTGTAACATCATATGTACTCGACTGCACATAGGGGGTACATGACTCATCCTACCCTAGGGGTCCTCCGACCTAGTAGTCGTGCTTGCTTCACCACTCGGAGAGAAGGGCGCTCAATCTTCAGTTTCTGGGTTCTCCTGGGGTGCCAATGGGCATGCGACAGTCGGCTGCTTGTTGGGACACATCCTATTAATATGCCCAAGTTCACCACACCCGTGACATATGATGGAAGCAAAAAGGTTGTTATTCAGTCTTGGGTTACGTCGTTGGGGGCCTGACGATGATCCTCTACGAGGTGGATATGGAAATCCATTCCTATGCCTCCTGCATGGGGCTCGGTTGCGGGCTTCCTGAAGATCCTCAATTTACTGCTTCTGATTGGTGATGTAGACTTGTAGGGAAGTGAATTGCTGTTCTCGCTCGACCACCTTCATCTTCTCGAGGCGGTGGAGGTGCAGAAGCGAAGGGAGGTCTTGGCGGGCCTTAAGGAATGCTTCGGTAAGATGACGTAGAATGTAGTCTCCTGCGTTGATGAAACGTATCTGGTACTTGAGGGTTGGATCCTCGTCTTCTAGGGAAATCATCACTTGAGTCGGGGCTCCAAATCCTCTCTTGGCAGGTAGGTAGCGGGTGGCGTGCTCTTCCTTCATTTCTGGAAGGAGGTCTCGAAGACGGAGGAGCACCTCGTATGCCACTTGCTGAATGGCCAGGTCTCTTGTTGGCATGGGCGGTCCGATGAAGAACCATCCCTGGGGTGAGGTCTTTGCAGGCACAAAAATCATGGCGTAGAACTATTTCTCGAACACATCATTTTCCAGTTCATGCAGGGTGTACATGGGCAGCAAAGGATAGTGGCATGGTTGGAGGCTGTCTCTTAGGAGTGATGGGAATCCTGTCATAAGAAGTCTCAAGGGGGAGACGACCATCTACAAAAGTTGAATAGGAGAGGTCAATAAGGGAAATATACCTTACATTTGGGAAATCTCAAAAAAGAGGAGAGGTATAGATAGTTTTGAAAATTTGGTTTACCCTAACTAATGACCATGCTAACTATGGCTTCTACAGTCGGGATGGCTCTGATACCAGCTCTATGGGGACCCCGACTCATAAGTCGTGATCATTGAATGCACGTGTACAATGATCCCAGAGAACAATGCTCACTAAACACACAGAAGCTGAATAACAAGAGTCTTACATCCATACATACAGGTTTACACAAATTATGACCATTATGGTCAAGTCTTGAGTATATCATCGCAGTGGTAAATCTTCGTCGATAACTTGGACCCATGCCATCTGCCTTATCCCTATAGGCATTCTAACTGGGAAAGTGTCCTAGATCACACGTTCATCACCAAAGAACTCTTCATCAGCTGCATGTTCTTCCAAGCCTGGTCAAGTAAATAGCGAGGGACAAGCCAGTGAGTACGTTCGAATGTACTCGCAAGCAACCCAAGAGTGATAACAGAATAATTATGCAAGGCTCTACTACTAAATTGCCATTTTTGGCGTAAAGCTATTTTTCTCATGCAAGTATGATCAACACTTATTAAGGTCATGAATGCGTCTGCAACAAGTATCAGGAGGTTATACACATCAACATCGAGGAAGAGTTATGAACAACTCATGCTCAAGCTCATCGTGACTTCCTCACGAATCACATTAACAATGTTGCCAAAAATTGTTATTTTCAGAAACATATGGACATAGTCTAAGCAGCAGTACCCAACTGTCCTTGACCGTGGACACGGCTATTCGAATAGTTTGACACTCTGCAGAGGTTGCACACTTTACCCGCAGTACCTCAAGTACCAGGGATAAGCACCCGATCACTACCTTTCCCTAGTCGTGATTAACATAGAGTCCACTCGATTGGTAGAAGCCCCCGTGCCAAACATTGTCACACAATAAATTTTGTGGAGCCACGCTCCCATATTCATCACATAACACAAGCACGAGGTACCAACGGTGTGTCCGGTTTTCTGTAAAAACAGCCATCGCCGCCTATCCAAGCACGACCCCGTCCCGAGAGTGAGCACGCCAATCCCGTCACTAGTAATGCGGGCATCCATGCTAGCACGAACTAGGTAATCAATAATGTCCTTTCCCATATAAGGGCAGAGTGGTTGCGCATGTTTGGTTGGGATGGTCGACAATCTTAAATCTAATCCGTCTCTAGAAACAATATATTCACCATGCCTTAGTACACTACCCCTCCATTAAGTAGTGACCTAGCTCAACACCATCTCCCAGGGGCATTAGTGGCACCCACTGGTACTTTTTGAAAGTATGTCAAACCACACTTGTTTCTTTCAATGCATAACCCTGCCCCATTTGCGTAGCCAACTACTATAGCATATATCTACTTTCCACCAACACGACTCTAAGCAAGGGTAGAGTCATGACCAATGCAAGTACCAACATAGTAGGCAACGGAGGCATGCCTAGCAAGGTTTCCATTCAAGATATCATGCATTCGGTGAAACAACGGGAAATGCTATTATGATGTAAAAGGGTTCATCATGGTCAAAGGGATGCTTGCCCGGCTCAACAAAGTCCTTGGGGTCTTCAAATGTCTCTGGTCCAACTCCTTCCTCAACGTCGTAATCTAACGCCGCAAAGTAACGGCACACAATAAGGCAATAGCACAAAACAGAAAAATAAAGGTGATCATAAAAATGTCAACTTATTTTTGTTAAATAATGGAGTGAAAACTAAGAATGCAAAAATTCTTAGTTTTGGAATTGGAGCTATAGAATCAGAGATATGGATTTAAATGCTCAAATTTGAATTTAAATTTGAACAGTACAGAAAGGTGTGATGGATTTGCATGAAAGTTACATCACTAAATATGATAGATGCGAAGGTGTCCCGATGTTTCGATGAGATAGCAATCGTTTTCTGTGGGAGTCGACTTTGATGATCCGACTACGATCGTGCGAAGATGTCGCGCCTTAGCAATCGCTAAACCAACTTCCGAGGGGTTATTGACCACGCCGGAGCTCGATCAACCTGACCACGAGGGTCTATTTCCTGCGAGCAAACGAAGAACAAGCAAGAAACTGAGATTGCAATCTGGATATTGCGAATAAAAGAGGAAAGCTTTATTAATGAAGGTGGGGTTCTGTGGCGCCTTTGTCTGGTCGTTGAACAAAAACGAAGTACGCGAAGTTGCAGCTATGGCGAACTTTTAATCTAAACAAAACCCAAAGTCTAAACGGTGCCCTAAGGGCTGTATATATGGAGGAAGAGGGGGGAATTTCGTGGCCCTTGGGGAAGGGGTCCGAAACCAACCCTATCTCTTGTTTCCCCACACATACGGACTCTAAAAACAGCCTATGCTTATGTATTTCGAAATTACATGGGCCTGGCCCAATAATAAGGTGACGCAGGACCTAGAATAGCCTCTGGGCGAAGTTTATGAAGTGGCATCTTGTATATTTCGTCCAAGACTTCATGCACTCATTATGGTGGCTTCAAAGTCCTGAAATTATCACTTGTAACTCCGTTCTTGTTCTCCTTGCGCATGCCATCAACTCCGTGCTTGTTCTTGCTCCAATGTTCATCCCTCTTATCCATGCCAGGCCCTTCATTTGTAAGCAAAACAAATGTATCCAATTTAGGCAGCATCATATTCTAATGAACATTAGAATCATTACCAAGATACGAAAGTACCTGATAATTTTATTGGCGTGTGCGAGCTCTAGTAATTGGTCTAGTATATGTTGTAGTAGGGGCTGTGGGTGTAACAATGGTATTGATGTCCTCATCATCCTCCCCTTTCTTGAAGTGAAGTTGTCCTCGACGGGAGCTCATCTTCCTCACCCAAATAAGGCTTCAAATCTGCAATGTTAAAAGTGGGACTAACCCCAAAATCTGCAGGCAGGTCAAGTTTATATGCATTATCATTTATTTTCTCTAACACCTTAAAAGGACCATCAGCACGTGGCATTAGCTTTGATTTGCGCAAATTAGGAAACCACTCCTTACGCAAATGTAACCAAACAAGATCTCCGGGTGCAAAGACAACATGTTTTCTACCCTTATCTCCAGTAAGTTTATATTTAGCATTCATACGCTCAATGTTGTCCTTAGTTAACTCATGCATTTTTAAGATCAATTTAGCACATTGTTTAGCATCAAAATTAACCTTCTCCGAAGATGGAAGAGGCAACAAATCAATGGGTGCACGAGGTAGGAAACCATACACAATTTCAAAAGGGCACATCTTAGTAGTAGAATGCAACGAACGATTATAAGCAAATTCAATATGAGGCAAGCATTCTTCCCACATTTTCTTATTATTCTTCAAAACAGCCCTAAGCATAGTAGACAATGTTCTATTGACTACTTCAGTTTGACCATCAGTTTGGGGGTGACAAGTACTACTAAAAAGCAGTTTAGTCCCCAACTTAGCCCATAAACATCTCCAAAAGTGGCTAAGAAATTAGTATCACGATCTGAAACAATAGTATTTGGCACACCATGCAAGCGAATAATTTCACGAAAGAACAAATCAGCAACATTAATAGCATCATCGCTTTTATGACATGGTATAAAGTGTGCCATTTTCGAGAATCTATCCGCGACAACAAATATGCTATCCCTCCCCTTCTTCGTTCGAGGTAAACCTAAAACAAAGTCCATAGATATATCCTCCCAAGGAACACTAGGTACAGGCAAAGGCATATATAAACCATGAGGATTGAGTCGTGACTTAGCTTTTTGACATGTAGTGCAGCGAGCAACAAAACGCTCAACATCCCGTCTCATCTTTGGCCAAAAGAAATGTGTAGCAAGTACGTCCTCCGTCTTCTTCATGCCAAAGTGTCCCATTAATCCTCCTCCATGCGCCTCCTGCAACAACAAAAGACGAACAGAGCTAGCAGGAATGCATAGCTTGTTAGCACGGAACACAAAGCCATCATTAATAACGAACTTGTTCCATGTTCTTCCTTCTTTACAATTCTGCATTACATCTTTAAAATCAGCATCATGCACATATTGATCTTTGATGGTCTCCAAACCAAATATTTTGAAGTCAAGTTGTGAAAGCATAGTATAGCGACGACACAAAGCATCAGCAATAACATTTTCTTTACCCTTCTTGTGTTTAATGACATAAGGGAAAGTCTCAATGAATTCAACCCATTTAGCATGTCTACGATTCAGTTTAGCTTGACTTTTAATATGTTTCAAAGATTCATGATCAGAATGTATAACAAATTCTTTGGGCCATAAATAATGTTGCCATGTCTCTAAAGTCCGAACAAGAGCATATAATTCTTTATCATAAGTAGAATAGTTCAGACTAGGCCCACTCAATTTTTCAGAAAAGTATGCAACAGGTTTGCCATCTTGTAATAACACACCTCCTAATCCAATTCCACTAGCATCACATTCAAGCTCAAAAGTCTTATTAAAATCAGGAAGTTGGAGTAAAGGAGCATGTGTCAACTTATCTTTCAATACCGTGAAGGCTTCTTCCTGTGCGGTACCCCAAACAAAAGGCACATCCTTCTTTGTAAGCTCATTGAGAGGTGCAGCAATGGTGCTAAAATCTCTCACAAAACGCCTATAGAAACCAGCGAGTCCAAGAAAACTCCTCACTTGTGTGACCGTTTTGGGCTGCGGCCAACTCTCAATAGCTTCAATCTTGGCTTTATCAACTTCAATTCCCTGTGGAGTAACAACATAGCCAAGAAAAGATACTCGGTCGGTGCAAAAGGTGCACTTCCCAAGGTTACCAAACAAACGTGCATCACGTAGAGCAATAAAAACAGCACGTAAATGTTCCAAATGTTCTTCCAAAGATTTGTTATAAATCAGTATATCATCAAAATAGACTACCACAAATCGTCCAATGAAAGCACGTAAAACTTCGTTCATTAGTCTCATGAAAGTACTAGGTGCATTAGTTAACCCAAAAGGCATGACTAACCACTCATATAAACCAAACTTAGTTTTAAATGTTGTTTTCCATTCATCTCCCAATTTCATATGAATTTGATGGTATCCACTACGCAAATCAACTTTGGAGAATATTGTAGAGCCACTCAATTCATCAAGCATATCATCTAGCCTAGGAATAGGATGACGATAACGAATAGTAATATTATTAATGCCTCTACAATCAACACACATACGCGACGTACCATCCTTTTTAGGCACTAGTATAATAGGAACAGCACAAGGACTAAGAGATTCGCGTATATAACCTTTGTCGAGCAGCTCCTGTACTTGACGCATAATCTCCTTCATCTCCTCTGGATTGGTACGGTATGGTGCATGGTTGGGTAGCGATGCACCGGGAATTAAGTCAATTTGATGCTCAATCCCTCGAATAGGTGGTAAGCCCGGTGGCACGTCTTGTGGGAAGACGTCAGCGAACTCCTGCAAAATGTTAGTGACGGCAGGGGGCAAAGAGGAAGGCACGTCCTCGAATGAAAATAATGCCTCTTTGCACACAAAAGCATAGCAAACAAATTTGCTAAAAATCTAGCTCATCAATATCAGATTTGGTGGCAAGTAAACATGCACTTTTCAATTTAATTTCTGAAGCAACACTAGATGGTTTATTATTAGGCTTCACTTGTTTCTCAAATTCTTTTGCCACAATCTGATTTTCACTCTTATTTTTCTCCTATTTTGCTTTATTAGCTCTATTAATATCATCTTTCAAAATGGAATCAGGAGTCATAGGAACCAAAGTAATATTTTTATCCTTATGAACAAGAGTATACTTATTGTTTCTACCATGGTGTACAGAATTTTTATCAAATTGCCATGGTCTACCAAGTAATAAGGAACATGCTTGCATAGGTACCACATCACAATCAACATAATCAGCATATGTAGAGATACAAAAATGCACACGAATAGTACGTGTTACCTTAACCTTGCCGCTGTTGTTGAACCATTGGATGTAGTAAGGATGTGGATGTGGTCTTGTGGTGAGAGATAGCTTCTCCACCATCTCCATGCTAGCCAAGTTGTTGCAGCTCCCTCCATCTATGATGACGTGAATAGAACGTTCCTTCACAACTCCCTTTGTATGGAACAAATTATGCCTTTGATTTTGTTCAGCTTGTGTAACCTGCACACTCAAAACACGTTGAGCAACTAAACATTCATACCTGTCAGCATCTTCAGCAGCCATGTATTGCATCTCATGATCAGAATCATCTCCACCGTGTTCTTCATGTGTAATAAGAGCCAAAGTCACCTCATCATAGTCACTAGCGGACTCATACCCACCATCCTCAGTAGCAATCATCACACGCTGAGATTTGCATTCTCTCGCAAAATGTCCTCTTCCCTTACAACGACGACAAATAATATCACTTGTGTGCCCTGTTGACACCATGGAAGAAGAAGAGCTCTGCGCAGGCCCGGCAGGTGTGCTCTTGGCAGAGAGTGGTGGTTGTGCCTACTTTCTTGTATCATGGCTGGAGGTGGCACCTGATGGAGGTGATGGTGTAGTGGAAGTAAAGGATGCACGTGGTGTCCATGATGAAGGTCGACCTGCAGAAAAGTTAGTTCACGCCAATGCCTGTCGATCCTGCACTTCACGTCCAGCTTTACAAGCAAGATGGAATAAACGAGTGATATTATTATACTCCTTATACTCTAGAATGGTCTGAATCTCTCTATTTAATCCACCCATAAAACGTGCAAGCATAGCTTCATTCTCCTCAACAATACCACATCTAATCATGCCAGTTTGTAATTCCTGATAATATTCTTCTACAGAATTTTTTCCTTGTCTTAAACGCTGCAATTTTTGAATTAATTCACGTTGATAATATGGTGGAACCCAACGAGTACGCATAGCAGTTTTCAAAGCAGCCCAAGTAGCTGGAATAGGATATAATCTAGAATGTTCAGACCACCAAACACATGCAAAGCTAGTGAAAGCACAAACAGCAGCAGGAACACGTCTCTCCTCAGGATATTGTAAACATGTAAATCGGTGTTCAGTTTCTAACTCCCAAGTAAGATATATATCAGGAACATATCTACCCTCGAATGGTGGAATATTCAATTTCAGTTTAGGGAGATGGTCATGATCTCGTACCTGAGGGAGAGCCCTACCATTGTGATTATTTGCATGTGGACAACCTGGCGGTTGTGGTGCTGGTGGTTGCACGTAGTTCTGATTTTGATCAACCTCATCCTCGTAATCTCCCGCATAATCATCCTCCACCTCATCAGCAGCAGGAGCCACAGAAGTATCAACAGCAGCACCAACAGTTTGGCCAGGCTGAAGAAGGACACGGCTCGCTCGGCGGAGGGCTATTTCGCGACGTGGAGGTAGTCGTTGTTGTTGTGGTTGTTGTTGCAGAGGTGCGGCAGGTGCAGCCGGTGGTGGAAGACGCGCAAGAAGTTCATTAAATCTGTTATCGAGCTTTGTTTCGAACGTCTTCTCAAGGCCAGTGATCTTCTCCATGGCCTCTTCAAAATTGTTCAGCACATCTTGCACCTGTTCAGTCATCATTTGCTGAAACTTATCATGAAGCTCCTTGTTCGTTAAATTCTCCCAGTCAATCTCGTCGGCTTGTGATCCTAGCATGGTTAGCAGCAATAGAAACACACAAGAATATGATCCTACAGACTACTAACAAGTGGTGGTGGTGGTGGGTGTCACAAATCCGTCAAGCAAATCTCAAATTCTTACCAGTTCTTACCAAGCAGCAGGTGGTGACCAGCAACCGTTGTAGTCAAAACTCTCAAAGCTTGGATAGAGCGATTACCAGGGAGAGTCAAACGCACGACGTAGATGTATGTGGAGCTGGGAAGGCTTATAATATGGTAGCAAAAAGGGTCAGCAATAATCAATTCAGATATGCAAAGTTGAATAAACGCTCAACGACGGTACTGTGCTGGTCCTAGGCTAGATCGTACTAGAGATGCGAGCCTAGAACACTAACAAAATCACGGCGCTGCACGTAAACAAGGGAGGAGCAAACTCTGAATTTTTTTATTTTTTCACTTTTTTTGCTCCGCAACAATTTTTTTCGAAAAAGTGTAGAAATGTCCTAAAAACTGCCTTCCCAGACTTAGTTTTTTTTAAACTGGAACTATTTTTCTTCTGCGGATGGCTCGGAAGTTGGGGAGTCCTACTCTGTCACGACTCGGAGTATCGCGTGATTTGGAAATCGAGAACAAAGCAACAATTACTGGACTCGGACTAGGACTGGTGGCGGAGATGAATCTGGTGGAAACTCGGACTGGTGGCGGATATATGCAGGGCGGTGGAACACGGACTGGTGGCGAATCTGTGATAGAGGTGGACTCAGATTAGCGTGATGGCGGTGGATATGTGGTATATGGTAGCGGCTATGACGATGGTGGTATATGGTAGCGGTGATGGCGATGGTGGTATATGGCAGCGGTGATGATGATGGTGGTATATGGCAGCGGTGATGACAATGGTGGTATATGGCAGCGGTGATGATGATGGTGGTATATGGCAGCGGTGATGACAATGGTGGTATATGGCAGCGGTGATGACGATGGTGCGGCGGCGGCGTGACAACTTGTGAACAGAACTCGAAACTCTAAAGTACTAGACTCTAAGACCAGCAACTAGACACGACGATGCAACTGTAAATTCAACAAAGCAAAATACTGAAAAGACTATGCAAAGGCTCAGACTGGTTCGGATAAGATGAACTAACCCTAATTTTTTTGTGGCTTTTTTGTGGACTGTAGGTATGAAGGACAGACTCGATCTAAACTACGAAAAACTGGAAAATCTCACCGAGCAACCTGGAAACCTGATACCACTTGATAGAGGCGAAGGTGTCCCGATGTTTCGATGAGATAGCAATCGTTTTCTGTGGGAGTCGACTTTGACGATCCGACTACGATCGTGCGAAGACGTCGCGCCTTAGCAATCGCTAAACCAACTTCCGAGGGGTTATTGACCACGCCGGAGCTCGATCAACCTGACCATGAGGGTCTATTTCCTGCGAGCAAACGAAGAACAAGCAAGAAACTGAGATTGCAATCTAGATATTGTGAATAAAAGAGGAAAGCTTTATTAATGAAGGTGGGGTTCTGTGACGCCTTTGTCTGGTCGTTGAACACAAATGAAGTACGCGAAGTTGCAGCTATGGCGAACTTTTAATCTAAACAAAACCCAAAGTCTAAACGGTGCCCTAAGGGCTGTATATATGGAGGAAGAGGGGGAATTTCGTGGCCCTTGGGGAAGGGGTCCGAAACCAACCCTATCTCTTGTTTCCCCACACATACGGACTCTAAAAACAGCCTATGCTTATGTATTTCGAAATTACATGGGCCTGGCCCAATAATAAGGTGACGCAGCACCTAGAATAGCCTCTGGACAACGTTTATGAAGTGGCATCTTGTATATTTCATCCAAGGCTTCATGCACTCATTATGGTGGCTTCAAAGTCCTGAAATTATCACTTGTAACTCCGTTCTTGTTCCCCTTGCGCATGCCATCAACTCCATGCTTGTTCTTGCTCCAATGGTCATCACTCTTATCCATGCCAGTCCCTTCATTTGTAAGCAAAACAAATGTATCCAATTTAGGCAGCATCATATTCTCATGAACATTAGAATCATTACCAAGAAACTAAAGTACCTGATAATTTAATTGGCGTGCGCGAGCTCTAGTAATTGGTCCAGTATATGTTGTAGTAGGGGCTGTGGGTGTAACAATGGTATTGATGTCCTCATCAAAATAGGTGTGATTTTTAGAAGAATTTAGGAGTTGGAATTACCTCATTTGGAAAAATATTTATCTCTGTGGAATTTTTGCAAGTTTCAGAAATAAAGAAAAAGAGAAATGGGATAGTGCAACTGGGCTGATTTGGCCACAGTGCAGCAGGCCCAGAGGGGATCCAGCCCGTGCGAGGCTGCCACGTCAAAGGCGTAAAGGCAAAATACGCCTTCAGCTGGTGTAGCAAACCGGTACGCGCGCGCGTGCGTTTTAAACCTAACGGGTGGGGCCCACCCGTCAGAATAAGAGGCTGACTGACGGGCCCCACGGCCGTCATAGCCAACCTCGGGCCAGAGAGGGCGGACAGCTCACCAGCGGCACTGTGGTTGACGGCGAGGCGATCTGAGGTCACCGGGGAGCTCAGGGAGGAGTCGTCGTTCGAGTGGAGGTGGGTGTCGTCGCGGGAGTGCAGGGGTTCGCCGTTGACAAGGAAGCCGAGCGGCGACGCTACAGGAGGAGGTCGCTCTGGTCGATACAGGCTGCAATAGAATGCGGAAACAGAGGGGAAATAGTCAGGGAGGTGCGACCGTTTAAGATCGAGAGAGAGAAGAGGCGGAGAGGGCCTGTACCTCGAGATCGACGGTGATCCGAGGCGGCGGAGCTAGAGCTCAATCTTGAGCTCGGGCCTCTCTAAGGATGAATGGATGGTGCGGGCAGTCGATAGGGAGTTGGAGAGGGCGAGTGGTGGAGAGAACGGGGTCCGGGTGGCCTCAAATAGCGGTTTTGTTGTTCACCATGGACCCGTGCGCCGGCGAGGTTGCAGTCGAGGCTGGAGGCCATGGGAGCTCGCAGGAGTGCATCTGGGGCGCTTATGGAGGTGGTCCAAGACCAGGGGAGGAAGAGAGAAAGCGGGGGAGTGCCAGGGGCGTTGCGCGTGTGAGCTCGTTCATTGGAGCTCTCGGGCGGCCGGCACGCATGTGGAGGGAGGCAGCAGGAGGAAGAAAGAGAAGGGGGACAGGGGCTTAGCATGTTGCGGACGCAAAGGGGCTCCGACAGGCATGCGGGGAAGGCCCGAGGTCGGGTGGCTCAGGAAGAGGGCAGCTACAGTGCAAGGGTGCACTGTGTCGCGCTCCAGAGCATGCCTTTGGCCGGCATGGCCATTTTAAAAGGTCAGGGGCATGTCCACTTGTGTCCTGGAGCTTCCTTGGATGCTTTAGAGTGGTCAGGAGCTAGTGGGGTGTTGTATATAGAAAAGGGAGATATGGGGTTTTGCCATGGGTGAACAGAGAGAGAAAGAGATGGTTTTACCCCATAATAATTGAGTTGTTGAAGGAGGAGAATTACTGGAGGTAGGAGGTGATCAGGGGCAGCTGTGGTAAAAATTTCAGCTCATGGAGAATAGTGGAAGGGGTCAAAATGGTGATTCTAGCAAAATGGCAGAAGGTGTTTGATCGTGCTTTGGGCTAGTAAAGTTATCTCCTGGACAAGATATTTAGCAGGAGTGAGTAGTAGGACCAAATGAGCTTGATCACAAGTTTTGAGCTCATTTAGAGAAACTTGTCAATGTAACTTTGGCAAACACTAGAAATCAACAGAAATGGGTTTTCCGATTTAGTCATGCAAATCTATTCTCCTTGATGCACAACTTGGCTTAGTGTCATCATTTTGTGATTAGATAATGTCCACAAAAATTGAGATCAAAACGAGACAATTGGCAATGTAGAGTTGCTCAAATTTGGATCTGGTCAGTAATGGTTTTTGGGCACTTTTGTGAACCAAAACTAGTTTTATTGGGATGAAACTTTGCAAGATAATCACATTAGGCATATGTGACTTGCTAGAATTTTCCTGGATTTATTTGACAATATTTCTTATAGAAATATTTCAAATGCTTAAAATGTGCAGAAATGGTTTTGGAGGGTTTTGTCCAATATTTTGAACATGAACATGTGTTAAAACTCATATATATGGAAAATATATGTCCACTAAGTTTCCCTAGTTTTCTTAAATACTTTTGAAACTTTAAAATAATTTTAACCTATTGAAGACCATTTCTAGCCTTATGAAAAAGCCTTTAAATAAAATAGCAAAAAAAAACTTTTAAATTAATATTTTTGTGGTTTTAGAGAGTCCTATATCAAATAGGATTCAAATATAATTTTTGAAAGATTTTTCACATCCCAAATTAAGTACTTGTAGTTCAAGCCTTAACTCAGGGGTTTTTGGCAAACCTAATTTAGAAAATACTTTTTGGCCAAATTATTTTTGCAAGAAAATACTATTATCTCTATACACATGGCATGATCATTGGGCAAAGTTTTGGATCAAGGAGAAGGAGTATAATAGTTGGAGGATTTATTTGATTTAAGAGCACTTGAAAACAACAGAAACAGAAATCCAAATCAATGGCAAATCAACACAAAAGTTTTTGTTGGATCCAATTCTTATGCTTGATTAACCCTAAGTGTTGTGTCATGAAAATCAGGGTGTGACAGTTATGCTAAGAAGTTGGAGCACGATTTATTATTGAGTGTCTTCGTTTGCATGAAGGTCGGGGGCGCGCGATGGTTAACTCCTACCAACCTCCCCATAGGAGCATGCGTAGTAGTACTTTGCTTCAAGGGCTAATAAACTTTTGCAATAAGTATATGACTTCTTTATGACTAATGTGAGTCCATGGATTATATGCACTCCCACATTTTTGCAAATTGCTAGCGTCTTCGGTACCATGCATTGCCCTTTCTCACCTCGAGATGTGGTGCAAACTTCGACAGTGCATCCAAACCCCATGATATGATACGCTCTATCACACATAAGCCTCCTTATATCTTCCTCAAAACAGCCACCATACCTACCTATTATGGCATTTTCATAGCCATTCCGAGATCTATTGCCATGCAACTTCCACCGTTTCCGTTTTTATGACAGACATCATCATTGTCATATTGCTTTGCATGATCATGTAGGTGACATAGTATTTGTGGCTCAGCCACCATTCATCATTTTTTATACATGTTATGTTAGATCATTGCACATCCATGTACACCACCAGAGGCATTCATATAGAGTCATGTTTTGTTCTAGTATTGAGTTGTAATTTTGAGTTGTCAGTAAATAGAAGTGTGATGATCATCATTATTCATTATTAGAGCATTGTCTCGAGTGAGAAAAAAAAGTGGCAAAAAAGAGCCCAGAAAAAAGAGGCCAAAAAGAGCCCACCAAAAATGAGAAAAAAGAGAGAAGGGGCAATGTTACTATCTTTTCCCACACTTGATCTTCAAAGTAGCACCATGTTTTTCATATAGATAGTCTCCTATGTAATCACTTTCATATAACTACTGGAATTTTTCATTATAGAACTTGGCTTGGATATTCTGATGATGGGCTTCCTCAAATGCCCGAGGTCTTCTAGAGCAAGCAAGTTGGAGGCACACCCACTTAGTTTTCATATTTGAGCTTTCATACACTTATAACTCTTAGTGCATCCATTAAATGCCAATCCCTACTCCTTGAATTGACATCAATTGATGAGTTTTTTTGTTTTCTCCATATCAATCTCTACCACCATACTCTATTCCACCCATAGTGCTATATCCATGGCATACGCTCATCTATTGCGTGAGGGTTGAAAAAACTGAAGCGCATTAAAAAGTATGAACCAATTGCTTGGCTGACACTGGGGTAGTGCATGATTTATACTTTGTGTTAAGAAGATGGAGCATGAGAAGGCTATATGATTTTGTAGGGATAGCATTCTTTAGCATTGATATTTTGAAATGCATGATTGTTTGTTGGTATGCCTGAGTATTGATGTCTTTATGTCAAATTATAGACTATTGCTTTTAATCATTCGGATCTAAATATTCCTACCATAAAAGAAAGATTACATGATGAACATGTTAGGTAGCATTCCACATCAAAAATTCTGTTTTTATCATTTAGCTACTCAAGGACGAGCAGTAATTAAGCTTAGGGATGCTTGATACATCTCCAATGTATTTATAATTTTTGATTTTTCCATGCTATTATAGTATCAATCTTGGATGTTTTATATGCAATCATATATCATTTTTCTGGGACTAACCTATTAACCTAGTGCCTAGTTCCAGTTTCTTTTTTTGCTTGTTTTTTGCTTTTTAGAAAATCAGTACCAAACTGAGTCCAAACGCTACGAAACTTTTTGACGAATTTTTCTAGGCCCTAGAAGGTTCGGGAGAAGACCTGACGAACCACGAGAGAGCGACAAGCTCGGGAGGCAAGCCCCTTAGGATTGTGGGCCCCTCGTGGCACCTCTTGACCTAATTCCACCTGTATAAATTCCCAAATATTCCCAATACATCAGGGATGCACCCGAAATTCTTTTACCGCCGCTGCAAGTTTCTGTTCTTCCGAGATCCCATCCGGAGGCCTTTTCCGGTACTCTGCCGGAAGGGGAATCGATCATGGAGGGCCTCTAGATCAACATCTTGCCACCCTTCTGATGATGTGTGAGTAGTTTACCATAGACCTACGGGTCCATAGCTAATAGCTAGACGGCTTCTTATCTCCCTTTGATCTTCAATACAATGTTCTTCTCGATGTTCTTGGAGATCTATTCGATATAATCTTCTTTTGCGGTGTGTTCGTTGGGATCAGATGAATTGTGTGTTTGTGATTAGATTATTCATGAATATTATTTGAGTATTTTCTGAATTCTTATATGCATGATTATTATAGCTTTGTATTTCTCTCTGATCCATCAGTTTAGTTTGGCCAACTAGATTGATTTATCTTGCATTGGGAGAGGTGCTTTGTAATGGGATCAATCTTGCGGTGCTCAAACCCAGTGGCAGAAGGGGACCTGACACATATTTTTATTGTTGCCATTAAGGGGAAAATGATAGGGTTTATTCATATTGGTTGGATTTACTTTGTCTACATCATGTCATCTTGCTTAAGGCATTACTCCGTTCTTTATGAACTTAATACTCTAGATGCATGCTGGATAGTGGTCGATCAGTGGAGTAATAGTAGATGCAGGCATGAGTCGGTATACTTGTCTCGGATGTGATGCCTATATACATGATCATTGCATGGGATATCGTCATAACTATGCGCTTTTCTATCAATTCCCAATAGTAATTTGTTTACCCACCGTATGCTTTTTGTTCGAGAGAGAAGCCTCTAGTGAAAACTATGGCCCTCGGGTCTACCTTTATCATATATTAAGATCCAAAATACCTTGCTACAATTTATTTACCGTTCTTTTCTTTTGTGTTTTAGTTTATCTATCTACCATTATCAGACTTGATCCTTGCAATTAACCGTTGAGGGGATTGGCAACCCCCTTGATCGCGTTGGGTGCAAGTATTTGTCCTTTTGTGTGAAGGTGTCGTTCATGAGGTCTTGCGTGGTTCTCCTACTAGATTGATAACCTTGGTTCTTAACTGACAGAAATACTTATCTCTACTGTATTGCATCATCCACTCCCCTTCGAGGAAATCCCAACGCAGCTCACAAGTAGCACGCTCCACAAGGCTCCGCGCTTGAGCATCGCGCTGTCGCTCACAAGTGCAAGGCCCAGCCGGTATGCGGCTCCTCGTCGCCGTCCATCGTCATGGCTCGCAAGGGCCCGAGGTCAGACCCCTTACCAAGTTCCTTGCCCTCACTCCTCGCGGGGGCCGCGTCCCCCGTCGAGCGTTGGGGGCTCCTTGCAGCCTCCTCTTCCGCCTGCCGCGGCGATGCACGATGCGGACTCATTGTGGCTGCGTCAGAAGCCTAGCGAGCGGGTGAGTGCCGGGGGCTCGCCGTAGCCCCTCGTCGGCGTCGGCCTCCCTGGTGGGCCTGTAGCACTATGGAGGGTTTGGCTCTTCGGCCCCCTCCATCGTCACATCACCTCCCGTGCCAGGCGCCGCTGGCGACACTACCTCTCCCTCGAAGGATTCTTCCCAGGGCTCGCTCCCCCCGGTTGAATGAGGCAAGACCTCGCGCGGCTCTGGAGAAGCCGCGCGCACCCTGTCTTAGCCTTAGGGTGGCAAACTGCCTCCTCGCGCCCCTCGAAGCCTGCAGGGGGCATGTGGGACTCCTCGGTCTGCGCCGCCCGCAAGGGCGTAGTGGCCGTCATGGCCCTCCTTGAGCCGAGGGCCTTTTTCTTCTTCTGCGCGGGCTTCCTCATAGCGTGGGGGC
Organism: Triticum aestivum; assembly: GCF_018294505.1. Taxonomy (NCBI): domain Eukaryota; kingdom Viridiplantae; phylum Streptophyta; class Magnoliopsida; order Poales; family Poaceae; genus Triticum; species Triticum aestivum. The sequence goes on from NC_057802.1 coordinate 265,906,858, forward strand.
TCAGTCTCGGATCTCAGGAGGCAGAAAACGAAATCCAAGACAAGGAACAAGACATGAGAACTTACTCATCGGTAGGGCCCAGGGCCTCTTCCTCAGCTTTGGCAGGGGGCGGCTGCCACTGCCGCTCCTGCAAGGCTCGCTCGGGCTCCCTCCGGAGGGCTCAATGCGAGGCCTGCCAGAATCTTCTCCCACCGGGCCCATGCGGGTCTCCACTACGCGAGGCTCATCAACCTCTTCACTGATGTCTCCTTTGCCCCCTGATAACCCATAAGTATAGGGGATCACAATAGTTTTCGATGGTCGAGTGTGCAACCCAAATTTATTGATTCGACACAAGGGGAGCCAAAGAATATTTGCAAGTATTAGCAGCTGAGTTTTCAATTCAACCACACCTGGAGATTAATTATCTGTAGCTAAGTGATCAGTAGCAAAGTAGTATGATAGTTTTCATTGTAGTAGCAACAACAATAGTAACGATAATAGTGATAGCAATGATTTTGTAGCAAGTGCAATAGTAACAGTAGCAGTAGTAACTTAGCATAAACAATATAAGAGAAATTCGTAGGCATTGGATTGGTGAATTCGTTGGATGACATTCATCGTATAACAGTCATAACCTAGGGCGATACGGCACTAGCTCCGGTTCATAAATCTAATGTAGGCATGTATTCCATAAATAGTCATACGTGCTTATGGAAAGAACTTGCATGACATCTTTTGTCCTACCCTCCCGTGGCAGCGGGGTCCTATTGGAAACTAAGTGATATTAAGCCTCCTTTTAATAGAGAACCGGAACAAAGCATTAGTACATAGTGAATACATGAACTCCTCAAACTACGGTCATCACCGGGAAGTGTCCCGACTATTGTCACTCCGGGGTTGCCGGATCATAACACGTAGTAGGTGACTATAACTTGCAAGATCGGATCTAGAACATATATATAATGGTGATAACATAAATGGTTCAGATCTGAAATCATGGCACTCGGGCCCAAAGTGACAATCATTAAGCATGGCAAAGTCATAGCAACATCAATCTCAGAACATAATGGATACTAGGGATCAAGCCCTAACAAAACTAAATCGATTATATGATGAATCTCATCAAACTCCTCACCGACCAGCAAGCCTACGAAGGAATTACTCACTCCCGGTGGGGAGCATCATGGAATTGGCGATGGAGAAGGGTTAGTGATGACGAAGATCGAAGATCCCCCTCTCCGGAGCCCCAGACGGACTCCAGATCTGGCCTCCCGATGAAGAACAGGAGGTGGTGGTGGCTCTGTCTTGTGAAACGCAATAATTCTTCCTACCTGATCTTTTCTCCAAATATGTGATTTTATAGTATCAGGGTTTAGGCCTGCGGGGCCACCAGGTGGGGACAACCCACCTGGGCGCGCTTGGAGGGGGCGCACCCTAGTGGGTTGTGCCCACCCAGGTGCCCCCTACGGTGGTTCTTGGCCCCGAAAATTCTCTTTTATTATATAAAAAATCCTCGCAAAGTTTCATTCCAATCTAAGAACTTTTATTTCTACACAAAAACAACACCATGGAGTTCTGCTAAAAACAACGTCAGTTCGGGTTAGTTTCATTCAAATCATGTAAATTAGAGTCCAAAACAAGAGGAAAAGCGTTAGGAAAAGTAGATACGATGGAGACGTATCAAGTCCTCCACCTTTGCTTGTCCTCAAGCAATTCAGTTGATAAACTGAAAGTGAAAAAGAAATGCTTTTTACGAACTCTTTTGCTCTTGTTTTCATAAATAAGCTTAAGTAGCACCCAGGTTTTCAGCCAAAATTATAACTAACCATGTCCACAATAACACTTTCAAATTATATTAACTCATATCAATGACATAATCAACTAGCGAGCAATAATGAGATATCTCAAACAACAGCACTTTATCAAAACAACCATGGTATAATATGACAATAGTGGTTTCTCGCTAGCTCTTTCTGAGACTGCAAAACATAAATGCAGAGCACCTCCAAAGTTCAAGCAGCGACTAAACATTGTAATTCATGGTGGAAAAGTTCCAGTCATGATGCACCCAACATTAGCTACACACAATGCATGAGGATGACAATAGTGCTCTCAGGTTCTGGCGCTTATTTGAGAAGGTGATGCCGCAACATAAAAATAAATAGATAGTCCCTTCACAGAGTGAAGCAGTGATTTGCAGCGGTGCCAGAGCTCAATTTTTTTAAACAGAGGTAAATGAAATTTTAAGAAATGCACCCTTCTTGTTTACTTCGCGACCATTAGTTATCGGTATCTTCCATGCTAAACACATTAGTGGCGGTTCCCAAGCGATAAAAGTAAAGGTTTACTGCCCCTCCACCAACAATCACACTCCACGGCTTGTCCGAAACAACGGGTGCCGTCCATACCAACAATAGTCCCTGGGGAGTTTTGTTTAATTATTTGCAATTTAAATTCGGGACGGGGAATCCCTATTACCGACCCTCTCGTGCAAGGACGAGTGAATAAACACTCATCGTGAGAATAACCCGCTTAGCATGGAAGATACTGACTACCTCCCGTCGCTCTATGAACAATCCAGGCACACAAAAAAGGATATTTATTTGAAGTTTTTAGATGTGGCACATGCAAATTTACTTAGGACGATAGGGTAATACCGTATATAGGTAGGTATGGTGGACCCATCTGGAATAACTTGGGTTTCAGGTTTTTGATGCACAAGCAGAATTCCCGCTTAGTACAGATGAAGGCTAGCAAATAGGTTGAGAAGCGGCCAGCTAGAGAGCGAAAACGGTCATGAACATGCATTATGCATAAGTAACATTGGATACTAGCATGAGTAGGATATGGACACCATGAACATAAATATCATAGAGGCTATGTTGGTTTTAATTCAACTACATGCATGAACATGTGCCAAGTCAAGCCACTCGAACATTCAGAGGAGGATACCATATCATCATACTACATCACAATCATTTTAACGCAATGTTGACATCCAAGATAAATCATTATCCACTCCTAGCTACTTAAGCATGGCATGAGAAACTATAATCTCTAATTGTCATTGCAAACATGTTTGAGCATAATAGGCTGAATCATGGATACTAGGTTAAACATATTTACAAAAACAGAACAAGTTGAGTTCATACCCGTTTCTCTCTGCCACAGCCAGTTCATCAAATATCGTCATTATTGCCTTTCACTTGCACAACCGAACGATATGAAAATAATAATAGTGCAAGAGTTTCATGGACTAAGCTGGAATCTGCAACATTTTATTCAGCAGGAGAAGACAAGGTAATATGGGCTCTTTGTTAGATCAACAATAATGCATATGAGAGCCACTCAACATTTTCATCATGGTGTTCTCCTCGGTATGACTCAATGAAAATAAAAGAAATTCATAGAAACACACTGAAATATTTTTGGAGTTTTTGGTTTTTCTTGAACAAGCAAGTAAAAGGGAAAGCAAAAATGATAAAAACTATTTACATGGGAAAGTTCCCAACAAGTAAAAGAAGAACAAGGAAATCTTTTTGGGTTTTCTTTTTAGTACTACAGCAAATTAAACTAGGAAGAAAAACCGAAAAGAAGAAGGAAATATATTTTTTGATTTTCTCAAAGTTTTTCAAACACACAAGAAGAAAGCGAGAAAATAAATTTAGCATGGATGATACAATGAAAAAGTGTGGACGCCGATAAGTGGAATGAAATGTGTGAACATGAATGTAATGTTGTTGGAAATACGTACTCCCCCAAGCTTAGGATTTTGGGCTAACTCGGTAATCACCACTCGAAGAAGCCATCAGGTCCCATGTTGAAGTGTTGGGGAGCGGGTACCTGAGGATCCCACTGCTGAGGCTCCTCCTGTGCTGCAGCCAGGTTGTTCCGGTAGGCGACGATGTCCTCAGGCATAATCATGTATCCGCCCCTGGCAATATGTTGGTGCAACAAACCCTGGATCCGTTGCCCAGACTGTGCACAGGCACGAGAACAACATCACAGCACCAAGGTCATACTGAAGCACAAGGGGTCAGTTCTTTGAAGGACCAATGTGCAGCACAAGAGGACCAAGACTAGCCAGAGAAGCAAGATATCGCTAAAGGAAAAAACCTCCCTTGCCGGGCAGGCAAGCCTGGCAAGGATGGGGTTACCCCCGGAAGCAAGCCTTCGGGTCATCCCGGCAGGCCTGCCGCAGCTTACAGAGGTAGAACCACTCCACTGCACCACCTCATCACGACGCACGTCGTCGATCAGTGCGGTGTCAAGATCCAAAGTGACTAAGCGGATCCTATTCGCCACGTGGCAGCCACTTCCTACAAAAAAATACCTCCAAGCGACGTGTCAAGCAAGCAGGCGGAAGCTGGCAAAACAGACCGGCAGGGCCTGCCGGGTGAGCTGTGATGTGACGTTGAGCGGCGCATTTAATGCGCTCTGTCAGCCTGCAGAGTTAGGTATGACAGCACTATTTGTTGTCTAATCACTGCATAATGACTGATTTGCCACTGTGGTGACCCCTTTGATCTATAAAAGGAGGCCCAAGGCAACCGTAGAAAGGGTTGGTTAATCCACACCCTCACACACTCATACGCGTGTAGCCGTTCTCGCCCCGAGGCAACCCTGCCAGGCAAGCGTGTTGCGCTCACCACCATTTTTCCACCATCAATCCACCAAAGCAGGAGTAGGGTTTTACGCCTCGCGGCGGCCCAAACCTAGGTAAAAACTGCCTGCGTGATCTTTGTCATGCTGTTCCACGCTCCTCCGCTCTTTGTGCAATGTGTCATCCCCCCGCCGAACCAGAAAGGGGCTCTTGGTCCCATAGGTGGTCGTGGTTTCCCATGACATCTTTGGCGTGCCAGGTAGGGGGATCACTTGCGCGAACCTGAAAGCGTGAGCAACGCGTCATCTTCATCGCTATTTTCATCATCGATGGCACCATCGACTAGTGCGCCCAAGAAGAAGCCCGGTGCCGCAGCTCACCTGTCCACCTCGAAGGCTCCGCTACCCCGGCCACCAACGCCGCGGGGAATGCGGAGGCGCACGAGGATGTGGGCGCTGCAGGGGACGCGGTCAGCGCAAGCGGTGCTTGTAGGATCAAAAGTATGTCTATAGGGGGGTGATTAGACTACTTGACTTAATGAAAATCTAGCCTTTTCCCAATTTTAAGTCTTGGCAGATTTTAACAACTTAGCACAAGTCAAGCAATCAACCTACACATGCAAGTCTAAGAGTGTAGCAGCGGAATGTAAAACATTGCACATGAAGGTAAAGGGAGGAGTTTGGAGGGAGCAAACGCAATGTAGACACAGAGATTTTTGGCGTGGTTCCGATAGGTGGTGCTATCGTACATCCACGTTGATGGAGACTTCAACCCACGAAGGGTAACGATTGCGCGAGTCCACGGAGGGATCCACCCACGAAGGGTCCACGAAGAAGCAACCTTGTCTATCCCACCATGGCCATCGCCCACGAAGGACTTGCCTTACTAGGGTAGATCTTCACAAAGTAGGCGATCTCCTTGCCCGTACAAACTCCTTGGTTCAACTCCACAATCTTGACGGAGGCTCACCTAACCAATTTAGGAGACACCACTCTCCAAAAGGTAATAGATGGTGTGTTGATGATGAACTCCTTGCTCTTGTGCTTCAAATGATAGTCTCCCCAACACTCAACTCTCTCTCATAGATTTGGATTTGGTGGAAAGATGATTTGAGTGGAAAGCAACTTGGAGAAGGCTAGAGATCAAGATTTATGTGGTTGGAATGGAATATCTTGACCTCAACACATGAGTAGGTGGTTCCCTCTCAGAAAATGTATTCTGGAAGTGTAGGCATGTTCTGATGGCTCTTTTCACGAATGAAGAGTGGGTGGAGGGGTATATATAGCCTCCACACAAAATCTAAGCATTACACACAATTCAGCAAACTCGGTGGGACCGAATCAGAAAACTCGGTCACACCGATTTATTTCAAAATGTGAACGTTAGGCTTTTCGGTGGGACCGACATGTCAACTCGGTGGGACCGATGTCATTAGGTTAGGGCATAACGTAATCTCGGTGAGACCGATTACACAAACTTGGTGAGACCGACTTTGGTAATAAGCTAACTAGAGAGTTGGTCAGGCAAACTCGGTGGGACCGACTCGCTCATCTCGGTGAGACCAAAACGTTACGAAGGGGAAACACAGAGTTTGCATTGCGAACTCGGTGGGACCGATCGCTCATCACGGTTGGACCAAAACGTTACGAAGGGAAACAGAGAGTTTGCAATCCCATCTCGGTGAGACCGAGATCCCTATGGGTGAGGCCGAAGTGACTAGGGTTTGTGGTAGTGGCTATGACAAGTGAACTCGGTGGCGCCGGATAGAATGTTTTGGTGGGGCCGAGTTTGACTTTTGGTTTGGGACAAATGTGGATATGAGAAAGTGGTTGAGGATTTTTGGAGCATAACATTAAGAATTTTGAGCAAGTAACCCATTAAGCAACACCTCATCCCCTTTTAATAGTATTGGCTTTTCCTCTGGACTCAATGTGATCTTGGACCACTGAAAGTAAAATGTAGAGTCTTGAGCTTGAGACAATATGTGTCCTTGCATTCTGAGGGGTCCACATTCCTAATCCATGCCATGCCAATCATTGAGCTTTCCTGAAATATTTATCTTGAAATAGCATTAGCTCAATGAGCTATATGTTGTTAATAATTACCAAAACCACCCAGGGATAGTTGCACTTTCAATCTCCCCCTTTTTGGTAATTGATGACAACATATAGATCAAAGCTTCGACAAATGATAATAAGATTGAAATACATCGTCGCTTTGAGAAGTATGTGATTAGCAAGATCTCCCCCTAAATTTGTGCATTATTTAAGATTTGCTTTTGAATACAAATGCACAATCGATTAGGATCATGGGTCACTCTTCCATGTCACATACATCTTGGTGGAGCGCTCAAAATGATAGAAATTAAAAGCATGCACTCATCACCAAGCAAAGTGAATGATCATATATGGGATATAAGAGATAGTATTATCTAGGCAAGCATTAAAGTAACATATGATCAAACACATGATCATACAAGTATCTCACACAAGGACATATAGTATCAAACAAGCACACAATAAAGTTTAACCAAATAGCAAGAGAGACAAAGAAGCAAAACTCTCTCTCTCTCTCTCTCGAAGCCTGTGATCTATACATTTCTCCCCCTTTGGCAACAAGTTACCAAAAAGTTTGAAAATGCATAGTGCTATGCGTCTCTCAGGCTTGGTCTTCGGGAGGTGGTGTAGAGAGAACTCCAAGGACGAAGGCATCTGTTGATGTAGTTGGAGCTGGTGGAGTGACTGCTGGAGGTGGCACAGAAACTATTGTTGCTGGTGCAGGTGATGTAGCTCTCGTATCTGGTACTGGTACTGCAACTGGGTATTAGCAACAGAACCAGTATCAAATACCCAGGTGCTACTGCGAGCATTAGTAAGGTACACATCAATAACATGTATATCACATATACCTTTGTTTACCTTGCCATCCTTCTTATCCGCCAAATACTTGGGGCAGTTCCGCTTCCAGTGACCAGTCTGTTTGCAGTAGAAGCACTCAGTCTCAGGCTTAGGTCCAGACTTGGGTTTCTTCTCCTGAGCAGCAACTTGTTTGCTATTCTTCTTGAAGTTGCCCTTCTTCTTCCCTTTACCCTTTTTCTTGAAACCGGTGGTCTTGTTGACCATCAACACTTGATGCTCCTTCTTGATTTCTACCTCAGCAGCCTTTAGCATTGCGAAGAGCTCGGGAATTGTCTTATCCATCCCTTGCATATTATAGTTCATCACAAAGCTCTTGTAGCTTGGTGGCAGTGATTGAAGAATTCTGCCAATGACACTATCATCCGGAAGATTAACTCCCAGTTGAATCAAGTGATTATTATACCCAGACATTTTGAGTATATGTTCACTGACAGAACTATTCTCCTCCATCTTGCAGCTGTAGAACTTATTGGAGACTTCATATCTCTCAATCCGGGCATTTGCTTGAAATATTAACTTCAACTCCTGGAACATCTCATATGCTCCATGACGTTCAAAACATCGTTGAACTCCCGGTTCTAAGCTGTAAAGCATGGCACACTGAACTATCGAGTAGTCATCAGCTTTGCTCTGCCAGACGTTCTTAACATCGCCAGTTGCATCTGCAGCAGGCCTGGCACCCAGCGGTGCTTCCAGGACGTAATTCTTTTGTGCAGCAATGAGGATAATCCTCAAGTTATGGACCCAGTCCGTGTAATTGCTACCATCATCTTTCAACTTTGCTTTCTCAAGGAACGCATTAAAATTCAACGGAACAACAGCACGGGCCATCTATCTACAACAACATAGACAAGCAAAATACTATCAGGTACTAAGTTCATGGTAAATTAAAGTTCAATTAATCATATTACTTAAGAACTCCCACTAGATTGACATCCCTCGAGTCATCTAAATGATCACGTGATCCAAATCAACTAAACCATGTCCGATCATCACGTGAGATGGAGTAGTTTTCAGTGGTGAACATCACTATGTTGATCATATCTACTATATGATTCACATTCGAACTTTCGGTCTCCAGTGTTCCGAGGCCATATCTGCATATGCTAGGCTCGTCAAGTTTAACCCGAGTATCCTGTGTGTGCAAAACTGGCTTACACCCGTTGTATTTGAACGTAGAGCTTATCACACCCGGTCATCACGTGGTGTCTCGGCACGACGAACTTTCGATACGGTGCATACTCAGGGAGAACACTTATACCTTGAAACTTACTGAGAGATCATCTTATAATGCTACCGTCAATCCAAGCAGAATAAGATGCATAAAGGATAAACATCACATGCAATCAATATAAGTGATATGATATGGCCATCATCATCTTGTGCCTCCATCTCCAAAGCACCGTCATGATCACCATCGTCACCGGTGCGACACCTTGATCTCCATCGTAGCATCGTTGTCGTCTCGCCAACTATTGCTTCTACGACTATCGCTACCGCTTAGTGATAAAGTAAAGAAATTACAGGGCGATTGCATTGCATACAATAAAGCGACAACCATATGGCTCCTGCCAGTTGCCGATAACTCCGTTACAAAACATGATCATCTCATACAATAAAATATAGCATCATGTCTTGACCATATCACATCACAACATGCCCTGCAAAAACAAGTTAGACGTCCTCTACTTTGTTGTTGCAAGTTTTACGTGGCTGCTACGGGCTGAGCAAGAACCGTTCTTACCTACGCATCAAAACCACAACGATAGTTCATCAAGTTAGTGTTTTTTAACCTTCTCAAGGACCGGGCGTAGCCACACTCGGTTCAACTAAAGTTGGAGAAACTGACACCCGCCAGCCACATGTGTGCAAAGCACGTCGATAGAACCAGTCTCGCGTAAGCGTACGCGTAATGTCGGTCCGGGCCGCTTCATCCAACAATACCGCCGAACCAAAGTATGACATGCTGGTAAGCAGTATGACTTGTATCGCCCACAACTCACTTGTGTTCTACTCGTGCATATAACATCTATGCATAAACCTGGCTCGGATGCCACTGTTGGGGAACGCAGTAATTTCAAAAAAAATCCTACGCACACGCAAGATCATGGTGATGCATAGCAACGAGAGGGGAGAGTGTCGTCCACGTACCCTCATAGACCATTAAGCGGAAGCGTTATGACAACGCGGTTGATGTAGTCGTACATCTTCACGATCGACCGATCCTCGGTACCGAACGTACGGCACCTCCGCCTTCAGCACACGTTCAGCTCGGTGACGTCCCGTGAACTCACAATCCAGTAGAGCTCGAGGGAGAGTTTTGTCAGCACGATGGCATGGTGACGATGTTGATGAAGCTACCGTCGCAGGGCTTCGCCTAAGCACCGCTACGATATGATCGAGGTGGATTATGGTGGAGGGGGCACCGCACACGGCTGGGAGAGATCAATGATCAACTTGTGTGGGCTAGGGTGCCCCCTGCCCCCGTATATAAAGGAGCAAGGGGGAGGACGGCCGGCCCCTGTAGGGCGCGCCAGGAGGAAGAGTCCTCCTCCTAGTAGGAGTAGGACTCCCCTCTTTCCTACTACTACTAGGAAGGGGAAAGGAAAGGCCCCCCCCTTCCTAGTCCAATTCGGACCAGAGGGGCAGGGGCACACGGCCTGCCCTGGCCAGCCCCTCTCTCTCCACTAGGGCCCAACTAGGCCCATTAACCCCCGGGGGTTCCGGTAACCCCTCCGGCACTCCGGTAAAATCCCGATTTCATCCGGAACTCTTCCGACGTCCAAATATAGTCTTCCAATGTATCAATCTTTATGTCTCGACCATTTCGAGACTCCTCGTCATGTCCGTGATCATATCCGGGACTCCGAACTATCTTCGGTACATCAAAACATATAAACTCATAATATCGATCGTCACAGAACTTTAAGCGTGCGGACCCTACGGGTTCGAGAACTATGTAGACATGACCAAGACACGTCTCCGGTCAATAACCAATAGCGGAACCTGGATGATCATATTGGTTCCTACATATTCTACGAAGATCTTTATCGGTCAAACCGCATAACAACATACGTTGTTCCCTTTGTCATCGATATGTTACTTGCCCGAGATTCGATCGTCGGTATCTCAATACCTAGTTCAATCTTGTTACCGGCAAGTCTCTTTACTCGTTTCGTAATGCATCATCCCGCAACTAGCTCATTAGTCACATTGCTTGCAAGGCTTATAGTGATGTGCATTACCGAGAGGGCCCAGAGATACCTCTCCGACAATCGGAGTGACAAATTCTAATCTCGATATATGCCAACTCAACAAGTACCATTGGAGACACCTGTATAGCACCTTTATAATCACCCAATTACGTTGTGACGTTTGGTAGCACAAAAAGTGTTCCTCTGGTAATCGGGAGTTGCATAATCTCGTAGTCACAGGAACATGTATAAGTCATGAAGAAAGCAATAGCAGTAAACTAAACGATCAAGTGCTAAGCTAACGGAATGGGTCAAGTCGATCACATCATTCTCCTAATGATGTGATTCCGTTAATCAAATGACAACGCATGTCTATGGCTAGGAAACTCAACCATCTTTGATTAACGATCTAGTCAAGTAGAGGCATACTAGTGACACTATGTTTGTCTATGTATTCACACATGTATTATGTTTCCGGTTAATACAATTCTAGCATGAATAATAAACATTTATCATGATAGAGGAAATAAAGAATAACTTCATTATTGCCTCTACTGCATATTTCCTTCAGTCTCCCATGTAACGCCCACGATGCGGCTATATCTCCCACGTGTCGAGGCACGACTTAGAGGCATAACCGCATAGTGGTTTTGTCGCAAGAAGGGTCATCTTCACACAATCCCATGTAATGAACAAGAATGGGATAAAGAGTTGGCTTACAATCGCCACTTCACACAATACATAAATATCATCATACATCATCCAAAATACAAACATATAGACCGACTACGGTCAAAATCCAGATGAAAATAAGACAACCCCAAATGCTAGATCCCCGATCGTCCCAACTGGGCTCCACTACTGATCATCAGGAAAAGACACATAGTAACGACCACGTTCTTCGTCGAACTCCCACTTGAGATCGACGCCATCATCTGCACTGGCATCGTCGGCACCTGCAACTGGTGTTGGAAGTATCTGTGAGTCACGGGGACTCAGCAATCTCACACCCGCGAGATCAAGACTATTTAAGCTTATAGGACAGAGAGGTGCAAAGAGGTGGAGCTGCAGCGGCAAAAACATATATGGTGGCTAACTTGCGCAAATGAGAGCGAGAAGAGAAGCAAAGGAACGGACGTCATCTAGCAATGACCAAGAAGAGGTCCTGAACACTTACTTACGTCAAACATAACACAGACCGTGTTCACTTCCCGGATTCCGCCGAGAAGAGACCATCACGGCTACACACGCACTTGGTGTATTTTAATTGGGTCAAGTGACAAGTTATCTAAAACCGGACATTAACAAATTCCCATCTGCCTCATAACCGCGGGCACGGCTTTCGAAAGATATTACCCTGCAGGGGTGTCCCAACTTAGCCCATCATAAGCTCTCACGGTCAACGAAGGATAAACCTTCTCCCGGAAAAACCCGATCAGTCTCGGAATCCCGGTTTACAAGACATCTCGACAATGGTAAAACAAGACCAGCAAAGCCACCCGAATGTGCCGACAAATCCCGATAGGAGCTGCACATATCTCGTTCTCAGGGCACACCGGATGAGACATCCTACGAGTAAAACCAGACCTCGAGTTTCCAGGAGGTGGCCCCGCAGTCTGCTCAGTTTGGACCAACACTCGAAGGAGCACTGGCCCGGGGGGGTTAAAATAAGATGACCCTCGGGCTCGCGAAAACCCGGGGGAAAAGGCTTAGGTAGCAACTGGTAAAACCAAGGTTGGGCCATGCTGGAGGAGTTTTATTCAAGGCGAACTGTCAAGGGGGTCCCATAAATCACCCGACCGCGTAAGGAACGCAAACTCAAGGAACATAATCCCGGTATAACAGTACTAGGGCGGCAAGAGTGGAACAAAACACCAGGCATAAGGCCGAGCCTTCCACCCTTTACCAAAATATATAGATGCATTAATTAAATAAGAGATATTGTGATATCCCAACATATCCATGTTCCGACATGGAACAAGCTTCAACTTCGCCTGCAACTAGCAACGCTATAAGAGGGGCTGAGCAAAAGCGGTAACATAGCCAAACAACGGTTTGCTAGGAAAGGATGGTTAGGGGCTGACATGGCTGAAATAGGAGACATGATATAGCAAGTGATAGGTAGCGAGCATGGCAATAGAGCGAACAACTAGCATAGCAAAGATAGAAGTGATTTCGAGGGGTGGTCATCTTGCCTGCAAGATTCTCAGAGTTGTCGAAAGCTTGATCCTCGTAAGTGTACTCGACAGGTTCCTCGTTCACGAACTCGTCTCCCGGCTCTACCCAAGACAAGAATACAAACAAATGGAACGACAATCAACAACGAGAAATGCGCAAGCAACATGATGCAAGACATATATGATATGCAAGTTATGATATGCGATGCATATGCGTGCTCCGGAAGGAAAATGATGAACATGGCAGTAAATTTGCAAACCAAGCATGCCACTGGAAAGATGAGATGATTTCGGTCGAAATCGATATAAAGATCACCGGAATCGGATGCACGGTTTGCAAATGGCAAGCAAAACAAGAATGACAATAATCTGCGATAAACAGCAAGATAGCACTTAAAATACAACAAGTAACAATACTACAGCATCCCAACATAGCAACAAAGCACATGGAAGTAATCTACAGGAGATGCTTGACAAAAGATGAACACTGAGCTACTGCTAGTTCACAACATATCAAGCTCAAATAGGCATGGCAATAGTGCAAAAGATTACAGGTTCACAGACTTAGTGAAAAACTGGACATGGCAGAAATCAGCATCAGGTAGCAATGTTCAGAGCACGAAATCAACATGCTACAGGAACTTAACATAGCAAAACAAGGCATGGTAGTGTTCTACTAAATGCACATGACAAAAGTCCCTTACTGACCATAAGCCAAAAAGAACCAGAAGATATGATGGCAAGCATGTAAACATAGCAAGTTTCGTTATCAGGTTTCAGACTTAGCAGAAAACAGAGCATGGCAGAAATATTGATATGTAGGCCTCTTTGTGAGCTTGATGCACTCACTACAGAGCAATGCATGAAAAACCAAGCATACCTACAGCAAGATGGCATGTTTAAGAAGCTATCCATGGCAAGAACAATTGCATAGCATGTATGGATCAACTACAATAAGCTTGGCAAAAATGCATGTCATGTTAAGAATCTGCCAGAAATATTTTATAGCAAAAGTAGAGCAAGATTGAGTCATGCTATGGTGCTCTAAAATTGCAAACAATTGCAGGAATGGATCAATTACAACTATAGCTACAAAACATCCTTACTGAACATCTCCAAAATATGCATGGATCTCTCTGTAGCATCAAGTTTACATGGCAACAAAATTACAGCAGACAAAGACTTAGAGAAATCACTAAGTCCCTGAAATCAGAAATATTACGGGACCTACTTTGCATGCTTGTGCTAGTCACCACATAGATCACAAAAATACATGGACTATACCACTGGAAAGATGGCATGGCATACTTCAAAACACATGTAGAGCTCATGCTCAAAAGATGCACAGAATAAAAGATACAAAAATGACAAATCTCCAAGTTCTGATAAGAACCAGAGATTAACAGCAACTAGCCCTCTTCCAACGAAGATTTGGGCATCAAGATGACCTCTAATGAAAATGGTGCAATTGAACAAAATGAAGAGCATCACGAGACGAACAATTTGACATATTATACGCGCGAATCGGAGCTACATGCACAAAGTTATCGCATCGGGAAAAGGAGCATATGCTGAGAAAAATCTGGGACTTGGAAAATATTACGGACGCGAGGGAGGAAGTCAACGGGGCTGTACCGGCTCCGATCGGATCGGGCTCCCGAGCTCGAGCTCGAGCCCGACGGCGGCGCAGGGAGAGGAGGCGCGGCGGGCCGGGGGAGGCGAGGCCGGCGGCGGCCGGAGGGGCGGCCGGAGCGGCGCCGGCGGCGGGCGGCGGGGCCGGCCGGCGGAGGCACGGCGGGGCCAGCGAGGGCGCGGCGGCGGGCCGGGATCCGGCGGGCGGCGCGGCGAGCCGGCGAGCTCGTGGCGGCGGCGGCGGCGACCGGCGACGGGAGAGGCGGCGGAGGCGCGGTGCGGGCGCGGGAGAGGCGGCGGCGGGCTCGGGCGGGCCCGCTGCGGGCTTCGCGGGCCGGCGGCGGGGCGGCTGGACGTGTCCGGCTCCGCCCGGACGTGTCCGGCGGCGGAGTGGGACGAGGGCTAGGGTTAGACTGCAGTTCGTTTTTCGGGATGCCCACACATTTATAGGTAGAGGGAGCTAGGAGACTCCAAATGAGGTGCGGTTTTCGCCCACACGATCGTGATCGAACGACCTAGAGCATGGAAGAGAGTTTGGTGGGCTTTGGGCTGGTTTTGGAGGGGGTTTTTGCTGGATACTCAAATGGACTTTGCGGAGGCCCGGTTAACCGTTGGAGTACCAAACGACCTCCGAATGGAACGAAACTTGACCGGTAGTCTCCGGGTGGTATAATAAAACCACTTGACAAGCCTCGGTCCATTCCGAGAAAGTTTGACCCACGCACACGAAAGAAAACTAGAGGGGTGCACCGGAGGAGATAGGAGCGCCGGATTGGAAAACGGACAACGGGGAAAATGCTCGGATGCACAAGACGAACACGTATGCGAATGCAATGCACATGATGACATGATATGAAAATGCATGACATGACAAAATACAAAACGAAAGACAAAACCCAATAACGGAGGGAAAACATATCACATAGCCGGAAATGGCAAGAGTCGGAGTTACAATTATAGCAAGTTACATGCGGGGTGTTACATCCCACTTGCACTAGAGTCAATAATCTAGATTATACAGTAATGATTCTAACACCCATGGAGTCTTGGTGCAGATCATGTTTTGCTCGTGGAAGAGGCTTAGTCAATGGGTCTGCAACATTCAGATATGTATGTATTTTGCAAATCTCTATGTCTCCGACATGGACTTGATCCCAGATGGAATTGAAGCGTCTCTTGATGTTCTTGGTTCTCATGTGAAATCTGGATTCCTTTGCCAAAGCAGTTGCACGAGTATTGTCACAAAAGATTTTCATTGGACCCGATGCACTAGGTATGACACCTAGATCGGATATGAACTCCTTCATCCAGACTCCTTCATTTGCTGCTTCTGAAGCAGCTATGTACTCCGCTTCACACGTAGGTCCCGCCACGACGCTTTGTTTAGAACTGCACCAACTGACAGCTCCACCATTCAATGTAAACACGTATCCAGTTTGCGATTTAGAATCGTCCGGATCAGTTCAAAGCTTGCATCGACGTAACCATTGACGATGAGCTCTTTGTCACCTCCATAAACAAGAAACATATCCTTAGTCCTTTTCAGGTATTTCAGGATGTTCTTGACCGCTGTCCAGTGATCCATTCCTAGATTACTTTGGTACCTCCCTGCTAAGCTAATAGCAAGGCACACATCAGGTCTGGAACACAGCATTGCATATATGATAGAGCCTATGGCTGAAGCATAGGGAACACTTTTCATTTTATCTCTATCTTCTGCAGTGGTCGGGCATTGAGTCTGACTCAACTTCACACCTTGTAACATAGGCAAGAACCCTTTCTTTGCTTGATCCATTTTGAACCTTTTCAAAACTTTGTCAAGGTATGTGCTTTGTGAAAGACCAATTAAGCATCTTGATCTATCTCGATAGATCTTGATGCCCAATATGTAAGCAGCTTCACCGAGGTCTTTCATTGAAAAACTCTTATTCAAGTATCCTTTTATGCTATCCAGAAATTATATATCATTTCCAATTAGCAATATGTCATCCACATATAATATTAGAAATGCTACAGAGCTCCCACTCACTTTCTTGTAAATACAAGCTTCTCCAAAAGTCTGTATAAAACCATATGCTTTGATCACACTATCAAAACGTTTATTCCAACTCCGAGAGGCTTGCACCAGTCCATAAATGGATCGCTGGAGCTTGCACACTTTGTTAGCTCCCTTTGGATCAACAAAACCTTCCGGTTGCATCATATAAAACTCTTCTTCCAGAAATCCATTCAGGAATGCAGTTTTGACATCCATTTGCCAAATTTCATAATCATAAAATGCGGCAATTGCTAACATGATTCGGACAGACTTAAGCATCGTTACGGGTGAGAAAGTCTCATCGTAGTCAACTCCTTGAACTTGTCGAAAACCTTTCGCAACAAATCGAGCTTTGTAGACAGTAACATTACCGTCAGCGTCAGTCTTCTTCTTGAAGATCCATTTATTCTCTATGGCTTGCCGATCATCGGGCAAGTCAACCAAAGTCCACACTTTGTTCTCATACATGGATCCCATCTCAGATTTCATGGCCTCAAGCCATTTTGCGGAATCTGGGCGCACAATCGCTTCTTCATAGTTCGTAGGTTCACCTTGGTCAAGTAACATGACCTCCAGAATAGGATTGCCGTACCACTCTGGTGCGGATCTTACTCTGGTTGACCTACGAGGTTCGGTAGTAACTTGATCTGAAGTTTCATGATCAATATCATTAGCTTCTTCACTTATTGGTGTAGGTGTCACAGAAACCGGTTCCTGTGATGAACTACTTTCCAATAAGGGAGAGGGTACAGTTACCTCATCAAGTTCTACTTTCCTCCCACTCACTTCTTTCGAGGGAAACTCCTTCTCTAGAAAGGATCCATTCTTAGCAACAAATGTCTTGCCTTCGGATCTGTGATAGAAGATGTACCCAACAGTTTCCTTTGGGTATCCTATGAAGACACATTTCTCCGATTTGGGTTCGAGCTTATCAGGTTGAAGCTTTTTCACATAAGCATCGCAGCCCCAGACTTTAAGAAACGACAACTTTGGTTTCTTGCCAAACCACAGTTCATAAGGCGTCGTCTCAACGGATTTTGATGGTGCCCTATTTAACGTGAATGCAACTGTCTCTAAAGCATAACCCCAAAATGATAGCGGTAAATCAGTAAGAGACATCATAGATCGCACCATATCTAGTAAAGTACGATTACGACATTCGGACACACCATTTCGCTGTGGTGTTCCGGGTGGAGTGAGTTGTGAAACTATTCCGCATTGTTTCAAATGTAGACCAAACTCGTAACTCAAATATTCTCCTCCACGATCAGATCGTAGAAACTTTATTTTCTTGTTACGATGATTTTCCACTTCACTCTGAAATTCCTTGAACTTTTCAAATGTTTCAGACTTATGTTTCATTAAGTAGATATACCCATATCTACTCAAATCACCTGTGAAGGTGAGAAAATAACGATACCCGCCGCGAGCCTCAATATTCATTGGACCACATACATCAGTATGTATGATCTCCAACAAATCTGTTGCTTGCTCCATTGTTCCGGAGAACGGCGTTTTAGTCATCTTGCCCATGAGGCATGGTTCGCAAGTACCAAATGATTCATAATCAAGTGATTCCAAAAGTCCATCAGTATGGAGTTTCTTCATGCGCTTTACACCAATATGACCTAAACGGCAGTGCCACAAATAAGTTGACCTATCATTATCAACTTTGCATTTTTTGGCTTCAAATTATGAATATGTGTATCACTACTATCGAGATTTAATAAAAATAGACCACTCTTCAAGGGGGCATGACCATAAAAGATATTACTCATATAAATAGAACAACCATTATTCTCTGATTTAAATGAATAACCGTGTCGCATCAAACTAGATCCAGATATAATGTTCATGCTTAACGCTGGCACCAAATAACAATTATTCAGGTCTAAAACTAATCCCGAAGGTAGATGCAGAGGTAGCGCGCCAACCGCGATCACATCGACTTTGGAACCATTTCCCACGCGCATCGTCACCTCGTCCTTAGCCAATCTTCACTTAATCTGTAGTCCCTGTTTCGAGTTGCAAATATTAGCAACAGAACCAGTATCAAATACCCAGGTGCTACTGCGAGCATTAGTAAGGTACACATCAATAACATGTATATCACATATACCTTTGTTTACCTTGCCATCCTTCTTATCCGCCAAATACTTGGGGCAGTTCCGCTTCCAGTGACCAGTCTGTTTGCAGTAGAAGCACTCAGTTTCAGGCTTAGGTCCAGACTTGGGTTTCTTCTCCTGAGCAGCAACTTGTTTGCTATTCTTCTTGAAGTTGCCCTTCTTCTTCCCTTTACCCTTTTTCTTGAAACTGGTGGTCTTGTTGACCATCAACACTTGATGCTCCTTCTTGATTTCTACCTCAGCAGCCTTTAGCATTGCGAAGAGCTCGGGAATTGTCTTATCCATCCCTTGCATATTATAGTTCATCACAAAGCTCTTGTAGCTTGGTGGCAGTGATTGAAGAATTCTGCCAATGACACTATCATCCGGAAGATTAACTCCCAGTTGAATCAAGTGATTATTATACCCAGACATTTTGAGTATATGTTCACTGACAGAACTATTCTCCTCCATCTTGCAGCTGTAGAACTTATTGGAGACTTCATATCTCTCAATCCGGGCATTTGCTTGAAATATTAACTTCAACTCCTGGAACATCTCATATGCTCCATGACGTTCAAAACATCGTTGAACTCCCGGTTCTAAGCTGTAAAGCATGGCACACTGAACTATCGAGTAGTCATCAGCTTTGCTCTGCCAGACGTTCTTAACATCGCCAGTTGCATCTGCAGCAGGCCTGGCACCCAGCGGTGCTTCCAGGACGTAATTCTTTGTGCAGCAATGAGGATAATCCTCAAGTTATGGACCCAGTCCGTGTAATTTCTACCATCATCTTTCAACTTTGCTTTCTCAAGGAACGCATTAAAATTCAACGGAACAACAGCACGGGCCATCTATCTACAACAACATAGACAAGCAAAATACTATCAGGTACTAAGTTCATGGTAAATTAAAGTTCAATTAATCATATTACTTAAGAACTCCCACTAGATTGACATCCCTCGAGTCATCTAAATGATCACGTGATCCAAATCAACTAAACCATGTCCGATCATCACGTGAGATGGAGTAGTTTTCAGTGGTGAACATCACTATGTTGATCATATCTACTATATGATTCACATTCGAACTTTCGGTCTCCAGTGTTCCGAGGCCATATCTGCATATGCTAGGCTCGTCAAGTTTAACCCGAGTATCCTGTGTGTGCAAAACTGGCTTACACCCGTTGTATTTGAACGTAGAGCTTATCACACCCGGTCATCACGTGGTGTCTCGGCACGACGAACTTTCGATACGGTGCATACTCAGGGAGAACACTTATACCTTGAAACTTACTGAGAGATCATCTTATAATGCTACCGTCAATCCAAGCAGAATA
This sequence comes from Triticum aestivum, assembly GCF_018294505.1. Lineage (NCBI taxonomy): Eukaryota > Viridiplantae > Streptophyta > Magnoliopsida > Poales > Poaceae > Triticum > Triticum aestivum. The sequence continues at coordinate 265,926,846 of NC_057802.1, forward strand.
AGATGCATAAAGGATAAACATCACATGCAATCAATATAAGTGATATGATATGGCCATCATCATCTTGTGCCTCCATCTCCAAAGCACCGTCATGATCACCATCGTCACCGGTGCGACACCTTGATCTCCATCGTAGCATCGTTGTCGTCTCGCCAACTATTGCTTCTACGACTATCGCTACCGCTTAGTGATAAAGTAAAGAAATTACAGGGCGATTGCATTGCATACAATAAAGCGACAACCATATGGCTCCTGCCAGTTGCCGATAACTCCGTTACAAAACATGATCATCTCATACAATAAAATATAGCATCATGTCTTGACCATATCACATCACAACATGCCCTGCAAAAACAAGTTAGACGTCCTCTACTTTGTTGTTGCAAGTTTTACGTGGCTGCTACGGGCTGAGCAAGAACCGTTCTTACCTACGCATCAAAACCACAACGATAGTTCATCAAGTTAGTGTTTTTTAACCTTCTCAAGGACCGGGCGTAGCCACACTCGGTTCAACTAAAGTTGGAGAAACTGACACCCGCCAGCCACATGTGTGCAAAGCACGTCGATAGAACCAGTCTCGCGTAAGCGTACGCGTAATGTCGGTCCGGGCCGCTTCATCCAACAATACCGCCGAACCAAAGTATGACATGCTGGTAAGCAGTATGACTTGTATCGCCCACAACTCACTTGTGTTCTACTCGTGCATATAACATCTATGCATAAACCTGGCTCGGATGCCACTGTTGGGGAACGCAGTAATTTCAAAAAAAAATCCTACGCACACGCAAGATCATGGTGATGCATAGCAACGAGAGGGGAGAGTGTCGTCCACGTACCCTCATAGACCATTAAGCGGAAGCGTTATGACAACGCGGTTGATGTAGTCGTACATCTTCACGATCGACCGATCCTCGGTACCGAGCGTACGGCACCTCCGCGTTCAGCACACGTTCAGCTCGGTGACGTCCCGCGAACTCACGATCCAGTAGAGCTCGAGGGAGAGTTTCATCAGCATGATGGCGTGGTGACGATGTTGATGAAGCTACCATCGCAGGGCTTCGCCTAAGCACCACTATGATATGACCGAGGTGGATTATGGTGGAGGGGGGCACTGCACACGGCTGGGAGAGAGCAATGATCAACTTGTGTATCCTAGGGTGTCCCCTGCCCCCGTATATAAAGGAGCAAGGGGGGAGGCCGGCTGGCCCTTGTAGGGCGCGCCAGGAGGAGGAGTCCTCCTCCTAGTAGGAGTAGGACTCCCCTCTTTCCTACTCCTACTAGGAGGGGGAAAGGAAGGGGGAGAAGGAGAAGGAAAGGGGGCGCCCCCCCTTCCTAGTCCAATTCGGACCAGAGGGGGAGGGGCGCACGGCCTGCCCTGGTCGTCCCCTCTCTCTCCACTAGGGCCCATCAAGGCCCATTAACCCCCGGGGGGTTCCGGTAACCCCTCCGGCACTCCGGTAAAATCCCGATTTCACCCGAAACACTTCCGACGTCCAAATATAGGCTTCCAATATATCAATCTTTATTTCTCGACCATTTCGAGACTCCTCGTCATGTTCGTGATCATATCCGGGACTCTGAACTATCTTCGGTACATCAAAACATATAAACTCATAATATCGATCGTCACAGAACTTTAAGCGTGCGGACCCTACGGGTTCGAGAACTATGTAGACATGACCGAGACACATCTCCGGTCAATAACCAATAGCGGAACCTAGATGCCCATATTGGTTCCTACATATTCTACGAAGATCTTTATCGGTCAAACCGCATAACAACATACGTTGTTCCCTTTGTCATCGATATGTTACTTGCCCGAGATTCGATCGTCGGTATCTCAATACCTAGTTCAATCTCGTTACCGGCAAGTCTCTTTACTCGTTCCGTAATGCATCATCCCGCAACTAGCTCATTAGTCACATTGCTTGCAAGGCTTATAGTGATGTGCATTACCGAGAGGGCCCAGAGATACCTCTCCGACAGTCGGAGTGACAAATTCTAATCTCGATCTATGCCAACTCAACAAGTACCATCGGATACACCTGTAGAGCACCTTTATAATCACCCAGTTACCTTGTGACGTTTGGTAGCACACAAAGTGTCCCTCCAGTAGTCGGGAGTTGCATAATCTCATAGTCATAGGAACATGTATAAGTCATGAAGAAAGCAATAGTAGTAAACTAAACGATCAAGTGCTAAGCTAACGGAATGGGTCAAGTCAATCACATAATTCTCCTAATGATGTGATCCCGTTAATCAAATGACAACTCATGTCTATGGCTAGGAAACTCAACCATCTTTGATTAACGAGCTAGTCAAGTAGAGGCATACTAGTGACACTATGTTTGTCTATGTATTCACACATGTATTATGTTTCCGGTTAATACAATTCTAGCATGAATAATAAACATTTATCATGATACGAAGAAATAAATAATAATTTTATTATTGCCTCTAGGGCATATTTCCTTCACTACTGTCACTGGGAAAGGACACCGCAAGATTGAACCCAAAGCTAAGCACTTCTCCAATTGCAAGAAAGATCAATCTGGTAGGCCAAACTAAACCGATAATTCGAAGAGACTTGCAATGATATCAAATCATGCATATAAGAATTCAGAGAACCTGGGCTGTTCAGAATTCATAATGTCGCGATGACCACCGAACTGACAACCGGCTTGCACGCTAATCTACAACCCACAACATATATTTTCATCTATAATCAGGAGAGAGAGAGAGAGAGAGAGAGAGAGAGAAAAACCAGAAGGTCCTCCAGATCGTTTTTTAATCAGGCAATCTCTTTCCTTCTGTTTCACTTGACTCTTGTGTTGTTTGTAGGTAGATCGTAGCGTTCCCTAGTTTCAGAATTATGTGTTGGATGGTTTCAGAACTATGTGATCATTGGGAAAAAATTAAGAACTATGAATGCTATTGCCACACTTCTATATTTTCTGAAAACAACTAATTCTACTAACATATTTAACTAATGATTCTGCGCAAATAAATAAAGTAGGCTGCCTGTTCGTACATGAGTGAGTTTGTGGTGTATCAGTCTCGAAGCTGATTTCTAACCCAATGATATGGGTTCAATTACAACATAACTCATGTTTTAATATTTATTTTTCTTCTGATTCTATATGGGGCGCCAGAGATTTATTGTGCAAGCTCGGTGTTGGTTCGGTGGCCATTGGGGCATTACTAATTTCGAATAGCCCAGGTTCAAGTCCATGGAAATGCAAGTATTTTAATATATTTTTCATTCCAAACGCCCTTACCATGGTTTGTGAGAAAAAATCGTCCAATTTGCAAATAGACCTCTATAAAAAAATAGTGAATGCATAAGCGGTCAATGGAACGATGACATGGTATCTGTGTGACCAGTTTTTTTACTCTTAGGCCGGTTTTGGCCTTATTTGGCCAAATCAACGAGTTTGCAGACTAAATCCGATCACTTCTCGAGTTATTGGCCTAAAGTGTGCAATAAGTTTGAGTTCATGGACTAGTGGCGCATTTCACTCTTCAAAAGAGCTAAATTTAATGGGACAAAAGTCCCCAAGATCAAGCTCGGGAGGTATTGGTTCCTCCTTTGGCCCCTCATATTGCACAACCAATTCATCATTATCAGCATTCTTTTGGCAAAAAGTCATGAGCCTATGTTCAAGAGGAAATCCTAACCCATTATTCTGAATAGCAAAATTATCATTAAGTTCAGAGATTCTATCAACTAGAACATCGGTAGGAACCTTTTTTCTAAGGTTTTCATTATAAGCAACATGATCTAAAGATCGTAAACGCACTACATCTTCTTGATTAAAAAGGATAGCTTCTATGGGAGGACGGCCAGCGTCCACCCTATAATGCGCAAAAATTTCATTGGCCTCTTTCATTATAAATCTGAACTCATGTGCTAAAAAGATAGTAGCTGCACGCTTAACAGAAGAATGCTCAATATTGGAAAATTCTAGGAAAATCCTTTGTATGCAAGGATGCATATGCATAAATTGTCCTTCAAGTTCAACTATGAGCAAAGATATAGCATCCACAAGACTACTAGTTCTATGAAAAATAGACCCTCCCATAGTGGGCAAAGCACCGGCACAAGTAAAGAAATCTTGAATAACTCCTTTTCCAATAATATTACCACTGCCAATCCAAAACTTTTTAGTGTGTAGAATAGTAGGTTCTTCATGAGGATTATCAAAAGCATCAAGGTTTCCCCCATAGTTACTATTATCTTTTTCGACGATAACCTCCCCAATTTCAGACATGATGGCAACAAACCACACTAAGAACGGGCACACAAGAGGTAAGCGGAAAAAATACGAACGGAAAAAAGGCGAATAAAACGGCAAAGGTGAAGTGGGGGAGAGGAAAACGAGAGGCAAATGGTGAATAATGTAATGCGAGGGATAAGAGTTTGTGATGGGTACTTAGTATGTCTTGACTTGAGCGTAGATCTCCCCGGCAACGGCGCCAAAAATCCTTCTTGCTACCTCTTGAGCATGCGTTGGTTTCCCCTTGAAGAGGAAAGGGTGATGCAGCAAAGTAGCGTAAGTATTTCCCTTAGTTTTTGAGAACCAAGGTATCAATCCAGTAGGAGACTACACGCAAATCGCCTAGTACCTGCACAAACAATTAAGAACCTTTCAACCAACGCGATAAAGGGGTTGTCAATCCCTTCACGGCCACTTGCAAAAGTGAGATCTGGTAAAGATAATAAGATTTTTTTTTTGGTATTTTTGTTGTATAGATTGGAAAATAAAGATTGCAAAATAAACGGCGACAGAAATAGCTAGTTGACAGGAAACTAATACGATGTAAAATAGACCCGGGGGGCATAGGTTTCACTAGTGGCTTCTTTCATGATAGCATATATTACGGTGGGTGACCAAATTACTGCCGAGCAATTGATATAAAAGCGCATAGTTATGAGAATATCTAGGCATGATCATGAATATAGGCATCACGTCCGTGTCAAGTAGACTGAAACGATTCTGCATCTACTACTATTACTCCACACATCGACCGCTATCCAGCATGCATCTAGAGTATTAAGTTCATAAGAACAGAGTAGCGCATTAGGCAAGATGACATCATGTAGAGTAATAAACTAAAGCAATATGATATAAACCCCATCTTTTTATCCTCGACGTCAACAATACAATACGTGCCTTGTTGCCCCTGTTGTCACTGGGAAAGGACACCGCAAGGTTGAACCCAAAGCTAAGCACTTCTCCCATTGCAAGAAAGATTAATCTAGTAGGCCAAACTAAACCGATAATTCGAAGAGACTTGCAAAGATATCAAATCATGCATATAAGAATTCAGAGAAGAATCAAATATTGTTCATAGATAATCTTGATCATAAACCCACAATTCATCGGATCTCGGAAAAACACCACGAAAGAGTATTACATCGAATAGATCTCCAAGAACATCGAGGAGAACTTCGTATTGAGATCCAAAGAGAGAGAAGAAGCCATCTAGCTAATAACTATGGACCCGAAGGTCTGTGGTAAACTACTCACACATCATCGGAGAGGCTATGGTGCTGATGTAGAAGCCCTCCATGATCGAATCCCCCTCCGGCAGATTGCCGGAAAAGGCCCCAAGCTGGGATCTCACGGGTACAGAAGGTTGTGGCGGTGGAGAAGTGGTTTCGTGGCTCCCCCGGATGTTTTTAGGGTATAAGAGTATATATAGGAGAAAGAAGTAGGTCGGTGGAGCTACGAGGGGCCCACGAGGGTGGGGGCGCGCCTACCCCCCTGGGCGTGCCCTCCTGCCTCGTGGCTTCCTCGTTGCTTCCTTGACTTCCACTCCAAGTCTCCTGGATTGCGTTTGTTCCAAAAAAGATCCTCGCGAAGGTTTCATTCCGTTTGGATTCTGTTTGATATTCCTTTTCTGTGAAACACTGAAATAGGCAAAAAAACAGCAATTTGCACTGGGCCTTCGGTTAATAGGTTTGTCCCAAAAATAATATAAAATAGCATAATAAAGCCCATTAAACATCCAAAACAGATAATATAATAGCATGGAACAATCAAAAATTATAGATACGTTGGAGACGTATCAGCAGACCAGACAACAAATAGTATACAGATCCAAACTTATGTGTCTCTAAAGCTTTATCTGGGATCTCTTTGTACATATTTGCCATTGAGTTGTGGTCTTTCTTCTTCTTTACATACACATCCAAATCATCCTCATGCTCTTCTGGGGCATTGATTAACTTGGCCCATTCTTCAACAGTTGATTGGTACCTTGTACCTTCAGACATCCACACTATCCTTCCATCTGGATAGAAATGAGCAGTGGAGTAGAATTGCATGATTAGCTCATCATTCCATTTGGTGAGCTTCTGTCCAACAAATGTGTCCACTCCACAAGCTTTGAAACTTTCATGTACACCTGGGAAGTGATCTTCATTCTCATTAATGAATTCCCAATCAATCCACTTCATATCACAGACAATTGGCTTCTTGTCAAGAAGAATAGTCTCATAGAAATCTTATTGTTCTTTGGTGTGAAACATGTAGTCCACAGCAGTTCTCCTCCTCACAGCATATGGATCAGACTGTCTCCACAATCTCAGTCCAGCATCTTTCCTGATGTGCATATCCTCAGCCACTGGATGAGTGTCATTGTGGTCTGGAATGTTTGGCTTCAGTTTTCTCAGCACTGGGGCTTCATCATCCTCTTCTTCAACTTCAGGCACTGGGGCCTTGTTCTTCTCTTCTGCAGGAATGTTTCTGGTGCTTCTCTTTGGCTTAGTGGGCTTCTGAGCTTGAGATGTTGCTTTGGGAGCAGCTTTGGGCTTTGATATTGCAGCCCCTGACTTGACAGCATCTCCCATAAGTTTCTGAGACTTGGGTGCTGGTGCAGCATCCTCTTCCTCTTCCTCATCAGATGGATCTCTCATCATGGAGGGCTTGCCAATAACTCTCGCAATGGTCTTCTTGACCCTCTCCTTTCTATTCTTTCCATGTCCAGCCTCTTTGGGTTCAAGAGTGAACTCCATAGTTTCTTCCAAAGCTGCTTTCCTAGGCTTGGATGTTGGCACTCTCTTGGCAGGTGCTTTCTTGTGCATACCAGGCTTTGTTGCAGCAGTTGTGCCATACTCCTTCTTCAGCACTTTCTTCCTTGAGGATGCCTCATCCTCAACAGCCACATAGTCCTCATCCTCAGAGTCTGAGGTTCTCTTCTTCCTTGTTCTAGTGGCTGCCTTGGGCAAGTTACTTGGTGTGCTCCTGCTGCCCTCATCATAACTGCTTGAGGGACTAGTGCCCTCACTCATTTGCACTTGCTCTTCAGTTCTGTTCTGGCTGTCACTCTGGTCAAACATCTTGGCAAGTAAACTGACAGCAAACCCTGTGAATAGATATAGATGAGGTAGAGTAGATGAGCATCACAAAGTGCAGAGTTTTTGCAAAAGAGATGAGTCAAAAACTTAGCTTTAGTTCTCCACTGAAATGATTTCGGAGCTACCGATTTGTTAAACTCGGTGACACCAAAACAACTTTTGGAACCTAAACTGGTGAACTCGGTCAGACCGAGTCACAGTTCGGTGGCTCCGAGATTGCTAGGGTTTCACAGAGAGTTGAAATCGGTCACACCGATTTGCAATTTTCGGTCAGACCGAAAAACGCATGTGCAATGGCCTAAGCCAAATTGGTGAGACCGATTTCTACAACTCGGTCGGTCCGAGATGAGTTCGGCGGAGACCTAACCCTAAATTTTTGAATCAAACCTAACCTAAAGGATGTTTTCTCTGGATAGATTGTTTTCATACGTGGCAATGATCATGGAAAAGCAATGTGCTAGGAATCGGAGTAAGGAAATAGCACAAAGTATCGAACCCATACCCTAGTTCGGCGGGGGTTTGCTACGGCGATAACGGCGGAGCAGAATTCCATTGACGGTGACGGAGATCAACGGCGGGAGGTCACTGGCGGCGAGGAGATGATCCGGAGACCCGAGGAGGCAGAGCAGGATACGCGCGGGCTGAGGACTTTTGAAGAAATTTCCAAAAATCTCACCCGTGGATATATATATATATATATATATATATATATCCCGACCCTGTCGGTGTGACCGAGTGGAACAACTCGGTGGCACCGAGATGCAGAATCGCAAGCGGTTACTGCAACTCGGTGTGACCGAAAGGTTCAAATCGGTTGCACCGAGATGGAAAACCTATATCAACTTAGTGAAATTGGTGTGACCGAAGTGGATGACTCGGTCATACCAAAATGCACAAAGAGGTTTTGGAAGTTTAAGCCTATGACGAATTGGGGACTCCGAGTGCTCCTCACAAAGAGTGGTTCAAATCTGACTTGATCAAACTTTGTGATGTAGCACGAATAGAGTTTGAGACGAGAAAAGCATAGATAGCTAGAGGGAGTTCTTAGGCATTCTTGTCCATCCATTTGGCAGAAGAGAAAAAGCCAAATAATCGATGCAACAAATGGATGACCTCAAACGAATAAAATATGCAATCAACATGCTCACACAATAAAATGGCAAATGAAATATGTGACAAAGCATGCACAAACATTCTAGCATCTATCAAGCAATTGGCGATGACTAGGTCATCTATATATGAGTATATTGACTTAGGAGTCAAATGAGAACATTTGATCATAGGTCATACTCATCGTTTAAGCACAACTGGGGTTACCACTTTTACATAAAGCATTGTTGTGTTCACATCATTAGAGTTGCTTTAGCTCAATTGATTAGAGTAAAGCTCCCCCTAGATGTGATATCCCCCCTAAGAGGGATGAACTAACCTTGGGTTTTGTCGATGATGACTTCATGTAGGTGTTGAAGATGTGTACGCTCAATGTTGATGTAGATCATTTGGAGCAATCCATTGGAGTGAGTTGCACTTTCAATACCTACACGGGTTAGTCCCACAAGGAACAAACAAGGATATCCATAGACATAGAGTGATGTACACACGAGATGATGTCCATGAAAACATTGGGTTACCTTGTCCCTTGTCTTACCAACAAGAGGGTTTGTGACTCCTTGAACTAGTGCAAGATGTGGAATTTGTTTGCAATTGTCCTCGCCAAAATGATATGAGTGAAGTATGTTGGCGGAGTCACCCTCAAGAACTCTCTAGTTCTTCTTCTTTGGGATCCACGTCATCTTGATGGGAATCCTTGGAGTTGTAGTCGTACTTGATGAAGTAGAACTTGATGTAGTCTTGGGAACCCACTTGACCAAGGCCTTAGGAGCTTCTTCAAATGCATCAATCCCCTCTTGAAGCTTGTCCTTGCCTTTTAGCTTGTGGTCTTGTGGTGGAAGATCATCTTGAGCTTGTGTCCCTTGGAAAGAACTAGGATCATACTTCTCTTGTTGAGGACAAACTTCGTCTTGGGGTATTGATATTCTTCCCACTCAACTCCATTGGTATTGAACTTTCGTTCAAAACCAATTCCTTGATTCTTCCGATACCATCCTTGCTCGCGTACAATTTCCTCAAATTGCTTACTCCCGGCAAGGCTCTTGTAAACACCTTTCTCTATAATTCCCTTCAATAAGCTATTTTCTTGCTCAAATGTAACTTGGCTAAGAGAATCATTAGTGGAATCAAGAGAACTACTAGAAGCAACAACATTGGATTTAGCATGATTGTTGTTACTACTAGATGAATAATCTTTCTTACCCTTGTTGCTAGATTTAACTTGTGGCATGTAAGTAGACAGGAGTAAATGCTTGGCAATGTAAGAAGAACTTCTCTTGCGAAGATCATCATTGATGGCTTTAAAAAACTCATGCTCTTGCTAAAGATTGAGCTTTTCAAAGCGCAACTTCTCATGAGTCTTTAAAAGTTCTTGATGATCTTCCAAGGTAGTTTCATGAGCTAACTTAAGAGAGTTTAGTTCTTTAGTTATTCGCTCAATCTCCTTCTTATCGTCATCATTCGTTTTATCTTGATTATCATGATTAATAGCAAGTTCATCATAGTTTTCATCACTAGAGTTGTCAACAAGTAAATCATCATCACCTAGCAAATCATCTTCATCACTATTGAAATCAACATACTCGGGGTGTGATACCTTTGGGCCTTTAGCCATGAAGCATCTTCCAATTCCTTCATTTGGAGAGTCAAATATGTCGTAGGAGTTGGTTGACACAAGTGTTAGATCGGCAACACCTTCATCTTGAGTATATTCGGAGTCGGAGTGATAACTTCTTTCGGAGTGATGGTCGGAGTCGGAGCCGGATACCCATTCACCAACATGAGCTTGATGTCTTCGTTTTGTGTAGCTCCTTGATGACTTGTCCTTCCTTTCCGAATCCTTGCTTCTCCGAGAGGTTCTTCATTCATAACGATCATCTGTACTCCTCCTCTCTAGGTGGTGATTCTTCTCTTCTACTTCTTCTTTTGGGTGAGTCTTCTCTTCTTTTGTAGGGGGGCGTACACTCATTGGAGTAGTGTCCGGGTCTTCCACAATTGTAGCAATTACGCTCACGACTAGAAGATCTTTTATCATTGTAGGACCTTGACTTGGAACTTCTTTCCTTGCTTCTACTCTTGTAGAACTTGTTGAAATTCTTCACCATTAGGATCAGTTCTTCATTGAAGGTTTGTTTCTCACTTGATGATGTGGGAGCATCACATGAGGCTTTGTAAGCACCGCTTGACTTGTTGTGAAGCTCTTCCTTATCCTTGAGTGACATCTCATGAGAAACAATTCTTCCAACGACTTTCGTTGGCTTGAGATCTTTGTAGTTGGGCATCATTTGGATTAATGTGCACACAGTATCATATTTTCCATCCAAGGCTCTTAGGATCTTCTTGATGATGAATCTATCGGTTATCTCTTCACTTCCTAAGCCGGCAATATCATTTGTGATGAGAGCAAGCCTAGAGTACATTTCAGTGACACCTTCACCATCCTTCATTTTGAACTTGTCAAGTTCACTTTGAAGCACATCCAATTTGGATTCCTTGACGGAGTCGGTACCTTCGTGCATATCAATCAAAGTATCCCAAATTTCCTTTGCATTCTCAAGACGGCTGATTTTGTTGAATTCTTCGGGGCACAATCTATTGAAGAGAATATCACAATATTGAGCATTGTATTGCAGCATCTTCAACTCTTCTACGGTAGCTTCACGGTTTGGTTCTCTCCCATCAAAGAATTCACCTTGCAAGCCAATACACACAATAGCCCAAATGGCGAGGTTATGTCCAAGAATAGGCATTTTCATCTTATGCTTCCAACTAGCAAAATTAGTACCATCAAAGTAAGGACCTCTACGGTGGTAATTTCCCTCGCTAGACGCCATACTCTCCTAGGTTGTGAAACCAAGGCTATGATCACCAAAAGCTATGGAAATCAAGGCAAATGGAGACCAAAGCTCTGATACCACTTGTAGGATCAAAAGTATGTCTAGAGGGGGGTGATTAGACTACTTGACTTAATAAAAATCTAGCCTTTTCCCAATTTTAAGTCTTGGCAGATTTTAACAACTTAGCACAAGTCAAGCAATCAACCTACACATGCAAGTCTAAGAGTGTAGCAGCGGAATGTAAAACATTGCACATGAAGGTAAAGGGAGGAGTTTGGAGGGAGCAAATGCAATGTAGACACGAAGATTTTTGGTGTGGTTCCGATAGGTGGTGCTATCGTACATCCACATTGATGGAGACTTCAACCCACGAAGGGTAACGGTTGCGCGAGACCACGGAGGGCTCCACCCATGAAGGGTCCACGAAGAAGCAACCTTGTCTATCCCACCATGGCCATCGCCAATGAAGGACTTGCCTCACTAGGGTAGATCTTCACGAAGTAGGCGGTCTCCTTGTCCATACAAACTCCTTGGTTCAACTCCACAATCTTGACGGAGGCTCCCAAGTGACACCTAACCAATCTAGGAGACACCACTCTCCAAAAGGTAATAGATGGTGTGTTGATGATGAACTCCTTGCTCTTGTGCTTCAAATGATAGTCTCCCCAACACTCCACTCTCTCTCACAGATTTGGATTTGGTGGAAAGATGATTTGAGTGGAAAGCAACTTGGAGAAGGCTAGAGATCAAGATTTATGTGGTTGGAATGGAATATCTTGACCTCAACACATGAGTAGGTGGTTCTCTGTCAGAAAATGTATGCTGGAAGTGTAGGCATGTTCTGATGGCTCTCTCCACGAATGAAGAGTGGGTGGAGGGGTATATATAGCCTCCACACAAAATCTAACCATTACACACAATTCACCAAACTCGGTGGGACCGAATCAGAAAAGTCGGTCAGACCGATTTAGTTCAAAATGTGAACGTTAGGATTTTCGGTGGGACCGATGTCATTAGGGTTAGGGCATAACGTAATCTTGGTGAGACCGATTACATAAACTCGGTGAGACCGACTTTGGTAATAAGCTAACCAGAGAGTTGATCAGGCAAACTTGGTGGGACCGATTCGCTCATCTCGGTGAGACCGAAACGTTACAAAGGGGGAACAGAGAGTTTGCATTGCGAACTCGGTGGGACCGATCGCCCATCTCGGTTGAACCGAAATGGTATGAAGGGAAACAGAGAGTTTGCAATCCCATCTCGGTGAGACCGAGATCCCTATCGGTGAGACCGAGGTGACTAGGGTTTGTGGCAGTGGCTATGACAAGTGAACTCGGTGGCGCCGGATAGAATGTTTCGGTGGGGCCGATTTTGACTTTTGGTTTGGACAAATGTGGATATGAGAAAGTGGTTGAGGGTTTTTGGAGCATATCACTAAGCATTTTTAGCAAGTAAGCCATTAAGCAACACCTCATCCCCTTTTAATAGTATTGGCTTTTCCTCTGGACTCAATGTGATCTTGGATCACTAAAAGTAAAATGTAGAGTCTTGAGCTAGAGCCAATACGTGTCCTTAGCATTTTGATGGGTCCACAGTCCTAATCCATGCCATGCCAATCATTTAGCTTTCCTAAAATATTTATCTTGAAATAGCATTAGCTCAATGAGCTATATGTTGTAAATAATTACCAAAACCACCCAGGGATAGTTGCACTTTCAGCGCTGTCACCACCTCCCCCGCGGCTGAAGCACGAGCGGGAGGCATCGGAGGAGAGCAGCATCAGCAGCACCCCAGCGGTCATGCTCCACGAGGTACGAACGATGGGGGTTATTCTGTCTGTACCTCTTCCCCTCGTCGAAGGGCACAGCCACAGTGGTGGCACCCGGTCTGGGGCGAACTGCCACCCTCCGGCCGCCCCCGCCACGGGCGCGACCGCGCGGCGTGCGCCTCCCCCGGAGCGGGTTGACCCAGCCACTGTGCCCAATGGAGCCACTAGCCCTCAAGCGCCTTCACCGCGTCGCCATACCATCCAAGTGGCTGGTTCGCAACAGCGAGGGCGCGACGTAGTTGCCACCGGCACCGTCAGAAGCTGGGTGACGATACGATCTACATCATCATCACCAGGATGAATGAAGAGCCACCATTCAGAGTCTGATTGGCTTCACCGAGGGTGGGGGCTCACAGCAAGCTGGCCCGCTGCGGCCTCCCACGGCGACGACAACGGCTCGCGCTGCTGGCCGTACGGAAGGGGCCACCCCCACTATGCAGTCCCCACCACGGCAATCGATGCGGGAGCCGCGGAATCAAGAACCCGATGACGTCTTGATGGCCTCTTCCGACCCTTGAGCAAGTCCAGGCCAACGGCGAGCCCCGGAGGACATGCGGAGGGGAGGCGCGCACGTCGGACCAATGGGTGCGATGGCCCCGACGTCGACGAGCCTGCGCTCGAGGATGGCGGGTGCCTGCCTTTCGAGGTTGGCTGCCCTGCCTTTACTCGTGAGCTACGGCAAGTCCGTTGGCCATCCGCTCGCACGTTCAAGCCAGAGATACCCGAGAAGTATGATGGGAAGCTGAACCCGGCAGAGTTCTTAAGCATCTACACCATCGCTGTTCAAGCTGTCGGGGGAAGAGATGAGAAGGTGTTTGCCAACTACTTCCCCTTGGCACTCAAGTCCAATGTGAGGTCTTGGCTGATGCACCTGCCGGAGAACTCCATTTCGTCATGGGATGACCTGTGCCATGAGTTCATTGGCGCCTTCACGGGCGGCCATCAAGAACCAGGACAGCCCAGCGACTTGCAGCTTCTCCAACAGAAAGAAGGAGAGACTCTACGCAAGTATTTGCAGATATTCAGCAAAGTCCATAGGAATATCCCAAATATCCACCCGACGGCTGTGGTAGCTGCCTTCCAATCCAATGTGCGCAACCGCAGGATACGTTCCAAGATGAATGTGCGGTTGCCCAAGACTATGAAGGAGCTTTATTCCTTGGTGGACAAATGCGCTCGGGTGGAGGAGGGAAGGAAACTCCCTAGGAATATTGTGTCGACATCGACTCAGAGGATGACGATGAATCCACCAGTCAAAAGAAGAAGAACAAGAAGCGCAACAAGAGGCGCAAGGATAAGGCAGTGATGACCGTCGAAGGATCGGACACGCTTAGTACCGGCAAGAAGGCTAAGTCCGAAGCCCCCGGCAAGGAAGCTGCTGCGTGCGCTGACTGCCGGGAAGCTGCGGCTGCCGAGAGGGCTGGGAAAGGCGATGGGCCGTACTACAAGATTCATCGGACCAAAGGCCACGATCTCCAAGAGTGTCATCAGGTTGAGCATCTCGTCAAGAGGTAGAGGGCCGAGTATGAGAAGCATGACAGGAAAAAGGTCAGAATGGCACTGGCGGGAAGGGCCAAGGCGGTGAAGCAAATTGCCCCTGCAAGGCTTTTCGGAACCAAGGAAACCCCACTAGGGGCTGAGAGAAGCAAGGTTGCAATGATGAGAGTGATGGAGGGGATGAAGAGGTAACCAGCGAGCAGGAATTCCAAAAGGCCACTGACGCCCTGTGCATTGACGGGGGTGCATCTTTGCACTCCTCTCACCGCCAACTAAAACGGTGGGCGCGTGAGGTCAATGCGGTGGAGCCAGCGGTAGAGGCTCGGAAGCCGCTCAAATGGTCACGCACGCCCATCATCTTTGACGAAGAGGATCATCCTGACCGCACCACCGCGGTAGGGTGTTTGTCGTTGTTGGTCTCTCCAACAATTCGCAACCTCAAAAACATAAAGATGTTGGTTGACAGTAGGGCCGGGTTGAATCTGATTTCCCCAAAGGTTAACAGCAAGCTTCAGATAAAAGAGGAAGAACTAAAGGTCACGGGCACGTTTCAAGGAGTCAATCCCGGTAGGAGTCATCCTAAGGGAAAGATCACGTTGCCAGTGACATTTGGGGGAGAATTGAACTATCGGGCTTAGAAGGTTGTGTTTGATATGGTCGACCTCCCTGATGTCTACTACACAACTTTATTCTCGTAGACTCGTGTTGGGCCTCCAAGCGCAGAGTTTTGTACGACATTAGCAATTTTCCCTCAAGTGGATGACCTAAGGTTTATCAATCTGTGGGAGGTGTAGGATGAAGATGGTCTCATTCAAACGACCCTGCAACCAAATACAAGAAATCTCTTGTGTCCCCAACACACCCAATACAACGGAAAATTGCATAGGTGCACTAGTTCGGCGAAGAGATGGTGATAAAAGTGTAATATTGATGGTAGAAACATATTTTTATAATCTGAATAAATAAAAACAGCAAGGTAGAAATTAGTAAACGGGCACAAAAATGGTATTGCAATGCTTGAAAACAAGGCCTAGGGTCCGTACTTTCGCTAGTGCAACCTCTCAACAATGCTAACATAGTTGGATCGTATGATTACCCCTCAAAGTGCAATAAAGAATCACTCCCGAGTTCCTATTAGCGGAGAACAAAAGATAGGAATTGTTTGTAGGGTACAAAGCCACCTCAAAGCTATTCTTTCCGATCAATCTATCCTAGAGTTCGTACTAGAGTAACGCAAGCTATTCTTTCCGATCGATTTAATCAAGAGTTCGTATTAAGATAACACCAAAGCAAGTTCATATTCATAATACTCAATCCGCACAAAGAACTACAAGGAGACCCAAAAGTTTCTACCGGAGAAAAACATGCATCAACCCCTATGCATAGATTACCCAATATCACCGCGGGAATCCCCGAGTTGAATGCCATAACACATACCAAGTGAATCAATATGATACCCCATTTGTCACCTCGAGTATTCATATTGCAAGACACACATCATGTGTTCTCATCTCTGAATATTCAATCCGACAATACAAAACTTCAAAGGGTAAAGACTCAATTTATCATAACAAGAGTATAACGGGGAGAAACATCATATGATCCGACTATATTAACAAATCCCATGATATAGATCACGAGAGAGAGAGAGATTAAACACATAGCTACTGGTACAATCCCTCAACCTCGGGGGTGGACTACTCCCTCCTCATCGTGGTGGCCGCCGGGATGATGAAGATGGCCACCGGAGATGATTCCCCCCTCCGGCAGGGTGCCGGAACGGGGTCTAGATTGGTTTTCGTGGATACAGAGACCTTGCGGCGGCGGAACTTCTGATCTAGGGTAACCCCGATGGGTTTCGGAATATTTGGGAATTTATAGTGCAAAGAAGGGGTACGGGAGGCCACCGAGGTGGGCGCAACCCACCTGGGCACGCCAGGTGGGCCTGGCACGCCCTGGTGGGTTGTGCCCCCCTCAGGGCACCCCCCCAGGTGCTGCTCTACCCCAATGGGTGTCATCTGGTCCATAAAAAATCACCGTGGAGTTTCGTTGCATTTGGACTCTGTTTGGTATTGATTTCCTGCGATGTAAAAAACAAGCAAAAACAGCAACTGGCACTGAGTCAATAGGTTAGTCCCAAAAAATGATATAAAGTTGCTGTAAAATGATTGTAAAACATCCAAGAATGATAATATATTGGCATGAATACTTCATAAATTATAGATACGTTGGAGACGTATCAGCATCCCCAAGCTTAATTCCTACTCGTCCTCGAGTAGGTAAATGATAAAAGAAATAATTTATGAAGTGTGAATGCTTGCACAGTGCATAAGTTTGATCAATGATAATTTCAATCACTTTTCCTAGCATCATAACAACAATTCTTTCTTATAAAACTTCTCATGTTATAGTAGCAACCAGTTCACATGTTAAGGTTCAAACAATGAACTCTCTTGAAACTCAACAACCTATATTCTTAGTCACCAAGCAATTGCAATTCAACTTATTCAACATAGTTTAAGTAAGAGCTGCACATACTCAACCATCATATAGTCTTCTATGATTTCTAACACTCACCGCATACACATGAGCAAAACGTTTCAACCGGACACATAGAAAGATAGGGGCTTATTGTTTTGCCACCCAACGTATTCACCTCAAGGGTGATGTCAACAATAATAACTCATGCTACCCATATTCAATTGGACATATGTGCCTAGATCTTTCCTCACCACATGATGCTTGCCAAAGGAGAAAAATAAAAAGGAATAGAGAGAAAAACTTTGACTCTTTGCATAAAAGTAAATACTGAAAAGTAAAAGATAGGCCCTTCGCAGAGGGAAGCAAAGGTTGCCATGCGCTTATTTGTTTGTATGCTCAATCCCTTAGTGCAAAAGAACGTCACGTTATATTGCCCCTTGTGATGGCAACCTTTATTATGCAGTCTGTCACTTTTATTGCTTTACCATCACAAGTTCGTACAACGCTCAATTTTCTCTTACACTAAATGATCTTACATTTTTAGAAGCAATTTTTATTGCCTTATTGCACCGATGACAACTTACTTGAAGAATCTTATTCAATCCTTAGGTAGGTATGGTGGACTCTTGAAAATAAGATTTGGGTTTAAGGATTTTTGGATGCACAAGTAGTATCTCTACTTGGTGCGGAACTTTTGGCTAGCAAAGATGGGGGCAAGCACCACATGTTGAAGGATCTACGACAATATGACTTCTATGTGAATATGAACAAACATAAACCATTACGTTGTCTTCATTGTCCAACGTCAACAATTTTGGCATATATTATTTTGATGGGGGCTCACAATCACAAAAGATTTCTAGGATAGTGTATTTGCATGTGAAAGGTTCTCTTCCTTGCACTAATTATTCGTGAATTGCTTGTACGACCAATATTGTGATTGTCAGGCCTCAAAAGATTTCACTTTCTAAACCCAATGTGAAGCTACCACTCGGCATGATATGATTTAAACTTTATTATAGTCAATTTATTCAACAATTTACTCATAGGATATAAGTGAAGCACAAGAGTAAATGACAAACTACTCTAAAAAGAAATAAGTGAAGATCAAACGAGTAGTTAAGTAAATAGGTAGCTATTTGAGGACTCTCTCTTATTTAAAAACTTTCAGATCTAAGTAACTTATTAAAACAGCAAGCAAAACAAAACAAAATGACATTTGAAGGATAGCACACATTATGTGAAGAAGCAAAAACTTAGACTCAACCGATACTAACCGATAATTGTTGAAGAAGAAAGGTGGGATGCCTACCGGGGAATCCCCAAGCTTAGATGCTTGAGACTTCTTGGAATATTAACTTGGTATGCCTTGGGCATCCCCAAGCTTGAGCTTTTGTGTCTCCTTAATTCCTCACATATCATTATTTTCCTAAATCTCAAAAGCTTCATCCACACAAAACTCAACAAGAACTCGTGAGATAAGTTAGTATAAACCAATGCAAAAACCTCTACTGTAGAAAATCACTAAAATTATTATTCAACATTTCATACTAAATGCCTCTGCATATTTAATACTCCTATCCTCAAATAGAAACATTAAATAAGCAAACATATGCAAACAATGCAAACATAACAGCAATCTGCCAAAACAGTGCAGTCTGTAAAGAATGCAAGATTCATCATACTTCCCTAACTCCAAAAATTATGAAAATCTATCAAACTGTAGAGAATTTATCAGAGATTAATTTGCAAAAAGTTTCAACATTTTATCACACTCTGAATTTTCTAGGGAATTTTTGCAACAGCGGTAAACTTTCTGTTTTCAAACAGCAACATGTATACTTGCAAAATAAGCATGGTGAAGGCTATCCTTGACATTTTTATTGAAAAGAAAGATGCAAAACATTATTATAAATAACAGCAAGAAAATATTAACAAAATAAATTGACGCTACAAGTAAAACTCATGTCATGTGACGATTGAAAACATAGCTCCAAGTGAGGTTACCGATAATGTTGGAGACGAAAGAGGGGATGCCTTCCGGGGCATCCCCAAGCTTAGTTGCTTGGATCTTCCTTGGATATTACCTTGGGGTTCCTTGGGCATCCCCAAGCTTAGGGTCTTTTCACTCCTTATTCTCCTCATATCGTCATCTCACCCAAAACTTGAAAACTTCAATTACACAAACTTAACGGAACTTTGTGAGATAGGTTAGTATGATAAAGAGCAAACCATTTCACTTTGGTACTGTCAAAGTCAAGATTCATAATTTTTTGCACACAATGCCTACTGTAGAATATCATTTCCACAATTTATATTGAGCAATATAAGCCATAGAAACTAGAAAACAAACTATGCGTTGAAAATAGAATCTGTCAAAAACAGAACAGTTTGTAATGATCTGGACTCAAACTATACTTCCGCTACTCCAAAAATTATGAAACAGATTGGACCACGTGATAAATTTGTATATTAAACTTCTGCAAAAATAATCAACTCAATAGCACTCTTCTGTTAAAAATGAGACTTATTTTCATGAGCGCAAAAGTTTCTGTTTTTCAGCAGGGTCAAATCAACTATCACCCAACATGATCCCAAGGAAACTAATGTAACACCCCGGATGTAACTTTCCATATTCGTAACTCCAACTCTTGCCATTTTCGGCTATGTGTTATGATATTCCCTCCGTGGTCGGGTTTTGTCTTTCGTTTTGCATTTTGTTCATGCCATGCATTTCATATCATGTCATCATGTGCATTGCATTTGCATACGTGTTCGTCTCTTGCATTCGAGCATTTTCCCCGTTGTCCGTTTTGCTATCTGGCGCTCCCATCTCCTCCGGTGCAACCCTCTTGTTTTCTTTTGTGAGCGGGTGTCAAACGTTCTCGGAATGGACCGAGGCTTGTCAAGTGGCCTTGGTATACCACCGGTAGACCACCGGTCAAGTTTTGTTTCATTTGGAGGTCGTTTGGTACTCCAACGGTTAACCAGGTAACCGCAAAGTCCATTTGTGTGTTCCAGCAAAAACCCCCTAAAACCCAGCCCAAAACCCACCAAACTCTCTTCCATGCTGTAGGTCGTTCGATCACGATCGTGTGGGCGAAAACCGCACCTCATTTGGACTCTCCTACCTCCCTCTACCTATAAATAGGTGCTCCCCTCCGAAAATCCCGCAGATCAAACCCTAGACCCGCTCCCTCTCCGCCGCCGGACACGTCCGGGTGGAGCCGGACGCGTCCACCACCGCCCACCGACCAATCCGGAGCCGACACCTCAGCGCCTCCAGCCTCCCACCGCCGCCGGCCCGGCGAGCCCGAGGAGGGCCCGCCCGAGCCCAGTCGCCGCCACCGC